>NC_143030.1:72779898-72949898 GCF_057628025.1 Oncorhynchus mykiss | reverse complement strand
ATTTTGCTAACGCTAACGCTAGCTTGCGGAACTACCTATAACTTTCTTCATACTGGACACAGAGATATACAAATGGTATCCACTAGTTCATCAGACTCTAGGGAAGTAGATAAGGGGCCTAATTGCCAAAATCCCAAAGTATCCCTTTAACTGTTTTGGATGATGACATTTACTTTGTTTTCCACTGTGAATCTCTGGACTTTTCCTTAATTCATTTCCTCACTCTTTTCAGCATGATCATTATGTGTACTATTTTGACCAACTGTATATTCATGACCTTTAGTGAACCTCCTGAGTGGTCCAAGCAAGTAGAGTAAGTTCACGTTTATTATATTTATCTACACAGGTATATAATATAAACTAGAAAATGTTTATTATGCATGTTTTAACCTACACAAGTTTGGTTTTAACAGAGGTGTATTGCTAGCCTTGATAAGAGTCTGAACGTATTACCAGTACGTCAATTCAACAGATAAAAACGATATGCTTCTTGGATTTGAAATAGTAAATTGCTCATTCTGATCATGTTCCATGCTTCTGTCATCCAGGTACACATTCACAGGGATTTATACATTTGAATGTCTTGTAAAAGTCGTTGCTCGAGGATTCTGTATAGATGGGTTTACATTCCTAAGGGATCCCTGGAACTGGCTGGATTTCATGGTCATTTCTATGGCGTAAGTATGAGAGTCCTAGAGATACATACCTGTTCATTCTTATAAAACAGATTAAGTATTAATATTATGGTGTGGGATAATTGATAAATAGAGCGTTAATAAGTCTAAAGGTATTGATACTGTCCAGAATTGTCCAGGCTTTCTTTCTTTCTTTCTTTCTTTCTTTCTTTGAAGGGGGGCTCAATCAGGTGTTTTCATAGGGTTCCTAACTGTTCCTGCTTATCTCTCTCTCTCTTTTCCTCCTTCTCTCTTTATCTGTCTCCCTCTCTTTTCCTCCTTCTCTCTTTATCTGTCTCCCTCTCTTTTCCTCCCTCTATCTGTCTCCCTCTCTTTTCCTCCCTCTATCTGTCTCCCTCTCTTTTCCTCCTTCTCTCTTTATCTGTCTCCCTCTCTTTTCCTCCTTCTCTCTTTATCTGTCTCCCTCTCTTTTCCTCCCTCTCTCTTTATCTGTCTCTCTTTCTCTTTTCCTCCTTCTCTCTTTATCTCTCTCTTTCTCTTTTCCTCCCTCTATCTGTCTCTCTCTCTCTTTTCCTCCTTCTCTCTTTATCTCTCTCTTTCTCTTTTCCTCCCTCTCTCTTTATCTCTCTCTTTCTCTTTTCCTCCGTCTCTCTTTCTGTCTCTCTTTCTCTTTTCCTCCCTCTCTTTATCTCTCTCTTTCTCTTTTCCTCCCTCTCTCTTTATCTCTCTCTTTCTCTTTTCCTCCCTCTCTCTTTATCTGTCTCTCTCGCTCACTCTCCATTTTTCTCTTTCAGTTTGCTGGAGACCTTAGGATTCTGATCAAGGCTTCATCTTACCATGTTGGATTTGACATGATATAGATGTATATTTACTAACACATTACATTACATGTTGGCAAACTAACTATAACTATAACTAACTCTAAGGCCACCATGTTTTTGATGTTGCGTAGAACTAGTTCAGCATTTTACGAAGTGGACCTTAAATATCTTTAACTTCAAGAAGTGTTTCTGTTCAACCACTACATTCGTCTTATATCATGTGTGTCAATAACAGTTTGTAACTTGTATTTGATTCTGCAGGTGTATAACAGAGTTTGTAAACCTAGGTAATGTCTCAGCTCTGCGTATGTTCAGAGTGTTGAGGGCATTGAAAACTATTTTCTGTAATTCCAGGTAAGACAGGATGGGGGTCGATGTGTCGTGGGTCCTATTTTTTATTTTATTTATCCTTTACTCCCCCTCCGTGGACAGGCTCTGTGAGTGGCGTTGTGGTTACTTCCTGGTTGAGTGCGTGCGTGGTGGTGGTGTTGTGGTGCTTTTGCGCGTGTGTTTTTGTCACTGGTGTTTGTTTGTGTGTGGTCCTTCCCCTGTTTACAGATATATAACAGAGTTTGTGGACCTGGGCAATGTCTCTGCGTTGAGAACATTCAGAGTTCTCCGAGCATTGAAAACTATCTCTGTCATACCAGGTGAGATTCAGTTTAAACACTAAAGCTGATGTTTATATCACACCCTTTTACTTTTATTATACTCACTAATATTATTATTATCATTTTTATTATCATTTTTAAGCACTCACAAAAAAAAGAATTGGAAATAATATTTGTTGAATTTATTTTTTCCTCCAAATTTATCAAAAATGGTACTGATACATTTTTGATAGGCTTTGCAGTCTACTCCAGGTTCTTCCAAAGTGTCTCTCTTCTGCCCCAGTAGAAGTCTCATCCTAAAGGCAGCTGTGATTCTCCTCGGAAATAGCTGTAAGCCACTGTCTATGTCTATTCATTGGAATGGGCAATAGCAGAAGCCCCACTAAAGAAAAGGACACTGACAGTAGCAGTATGATAGCACATCAATAGATTATCACCAGAGACAAAGTCAAATATATGTTGATTAATTATGGGATTCATTTTTCTTTAGCTGACCATAAGGAATAGCTTATAATTAACCAACCTTTCCTGATTCACTGTACTGCACACTTTGACAAAGACTGTTGAGACATCTACAGTATAGCTCATCCATAGTACTTTTATCATTGGAAAAAGCCTCCAGGCTCTTGCAAGGTTTTCAAAAGATGGAGATAATTATTCATATCCAAAAATAACTAGGTAATTGGATTGGAAGAGAGGGTACAATTAACTAAATAAATTAACATTATTTATTACGGGGTAAAAAGGATGCAAATGAATGAATTTGACTCTATACGTCTGAGTTAAAGAAGAAACGTAGAGTATGTTGACGCTCAGCTGGGAACTGACATAGCTCTTACTGGCATCCCACAGAATATACTTATTCATTATTGATGAAGACTGCCAAGCCTAGTTTGTGGACATATTTTATGCTGCATGATGCTTTTGAGTGACTTGCTTTACAGTATTAGCCTGCTAAAAAGCTTGGGTGATGAAAGATGGCATTGAAAACGTTTGTTTTGCCCGTTTCCGTTTGTTGTTTTGTTCATGTTGATGGTTAACTTTTCATTATAATGACCGACTTGAACAGAAAATAGAACACATATTTTCCGCTGGCATTCTAGAGCTTTCTAGAATGCTGATGGGGTGACTGAATGAGCCACTAACCTTTACTTGAGTCAACACATACAGTTCATACAGTACATACACTACATGATATGGTGTATGAAGGATGGTAGTGCTTAAGTTGTAAATCGGGAGGTTCCAGAACAAAAAGTGAGCGCGAGAGAGGGCTGACCTAGGGGGCTCTGCGGTACCACAGTGAATCAACAATAAATCACCTTGCTAATAAAGCAGTGCACACATATCATTGCTTTTGTGTAGTGCCGTAGAGCATCAGAGGAGAGGTGCTTACAGAAGTTGCACACATGAGTTTTTTTTTTTACTTGGGTCTGGGAAGAATTTGACCTTTCACAAACACATTTCATTCAGTTCAGTCATTTTATATGACTTGGAGAGTTAAGCTGAATATTTTTAATACCTCACAAATGATCGAAATTACAGTTTACTTTGATACTGACAAACTAAGAATCTGAGATCAATAAAAACGACCTTGTGTTGAGTCCTAGAAAAGCTTTCCAGTTTCACTGACTCACCCAATGATGAGCAGCTGACTCACCCAATGATGAGCAGCTGACTCACCCAATGATGAGCAGCTGACTCACCCAATGATGAGCAGCTGACTCACCCAATGATGAGCAGCTGACTCACCCAATGATGAGCAGCTGACTCACCCAATGATGAGCAGCTGACTCACCCAATGATGAGCAGCTGACTCACCCAATGATGAGCAGCTGACTCACCAGCGATGGCCGATGCGCTCATCCCAAAAGCCTATCTCTTGTTTTACTTTGTAAAACAACGTTCGATCAATCGGCCTATTTGGAAGTTGATTTAATATTTTGGTAGCCTACAGTAGGATTCAAGTCTTCTCTTTTAAGCAGGAGCCATTTGCTTTCCAACCTGTATTTTCCAACCTGTATTTTCCAACCTGTATTTTCCAACCGCGATTGTGTTTGAAATATTACGTGAGGCTTGTTCCGGCTGCATGCTGTTCACTGACAGATTTGCAGCTCGTTCCCAGGCTGAATGCTGTTCACTGACAGATTTGCAGCTCGTTCCCAGGCTATATGCTTTGGGATTGAGCTGAGTGAACACAGTCCAAAACGAGGCAATTTTTGTAAACAGCTATTGGTCCTCTGTGGCTAAATGATGGACCTACTTCTGGTGTAGTATTATAAATGATGGACCTACTTCTGGTGTAGTATTATAAATGATGGACCTACTTCTGGTGTAGTATTATAAATGATGGACCTACTTCTGGTGTAGTATTATAAATGATGGACCTACTTCTGGTGTAGTATTATAAATGATGTCATTTCTTTCTGAACAGACAGCAGTTATTCTATAACTCTGGCAAATGTATTTCAATATACATACAGTATATGATATGGTATATGAAGGATGGTAGTGCTTAAGTTGTAAATCGGGAGGTTCCAGAACAAAAAGTGAGCGCGAGAGAGGGGTTCTGCTTCTGCAGCGGCTATGATTCTATAAGGAAATAAATGATGAAGTGCAACCCTGGAGAGATGAGAGGTGCAGGCTCATGTCTAGCAGAGAGAGGGAGAGCGATCATAGAAAGTAAATGTCATTCTAGTTCTGAGAGAGATACAGGCGCTCTTCTGTCTTTCACCACATCAACGGCCACACATTGGTCTCAAGCATAGGCTATAATGTTGCACAAACCATTAACCCGAGCCGGCCCAACTTAGAATATCAGGTGTGGGCTGAAAATCTACATTTTCACATTATGTTAATGAGGAGGCAACTCGAATGAACACTGATCACTTTTGTTAGAATTTTTACTTTGTAAACAGTGATTTTTTTTTCTCTCGCATAGAGGTGCCGGTGTTATGCCGAAAATCTCCCCCCTGCCAGAATCCCCCCCCCTTCTAATTTCCTTCATTTTGTAGCTAGAGTCAAATACTTTCTGTGGCACACAACAGAGTCAAATAGTTTCTATAGAACAAACTTCACCTCAGGATAGGCGACTGAAATGAATAATTATTGTATGTGTGTTATATTAATAAACATAGAGGAGGGAGTAAAATGTTGGCACGCAATAAACATTTCAGAACAACTATGGTTGAATTGTTATCCATACACTTTAAAAAATACTAGTCGAATAAGACATGGGAGAGATGACGAATTTTGGCAAAGAGATTTATTTATAGACTAATACAAAATCAGTAGCGGATTTAGGTATGTGCGACATGGGCAACCGCCCAGGGCGGCATCTTGCCAAGGGTGGGGGCAGGCGCGGGCGCTGATGGAGGGGTTCACTCAGGGGCCATACAAGCTAGAACCGCCACATACACTTGAAACAAATAGCCAAACCGAAAACTGCCAAACAAAAATGATTTCTGCTACTAAGATCAGTGAAATGTAGACTAAACTGTCAACGGAGTGAAGAGCAGAAATCTCAACTAGCAAGCAAGTCGCAACAATGAAGAACGTGAAGGGGGGGGAGAATTCTGGCAGGGGGAGATTTTCACCTGATCCTGCTCAAATTAAGCACGGAAGGATGGTCAGCTATGGTTCTGGTCCCCAGCTGGCAAAGCTGGGCAAAACTGGTTGAAGTGACATCATGATGACATAATGATGAAATGACATAATGATGAACCGTTTCAGGTTGTAATGACATCACTTCAACATGTTTTACTCACAGAGTTATTTTTCTTCTCACAGAAAGACAGACTGTGGGTTTCTCTCATTTTGACGGACATATTTCCTTGGGAATCTGTTGTAATTGACAACTCATGAGAAGTCAAAACAGGGAGGTGTCAAAAAGAAAAAGGGATTACTCTCTAAACCCTGTCCGGATTATAGTCAATACATGTCAATCCTTGATGTTTATAATGTATAACATGTTTATAATGTATAAGGTAAATTCACTCTGTAGTGTCACTGAAAATATAGAAGAGATTGTTTCTTATTATTTCAACGATATATTGATTAGTTGCATGACACCTCACTAATGGTACATTTTTCCGTCACTAGTCAGCTTCCTAGAGGTCTAAGTTAAGTTGGGACCATATTATACAAGAAGAGGTGTAGGCCAAGCCTGCAGAGGGACATGTGTGAGAGACATTCTGTTTCTAGAAATGTTTGGTGAGGTAAGAGTCTGGCTGTAGCAGGGTTGGGGTAATATGAGGTAAGAGTCTGGCTGTAGCAGGGTTGGGGTAAGAGTCTGGCTGTAGTAGGGTTGGGGTAAGATGAGGTGAGAGTCTGACTGTAGTAGGGTTGGGGTAAGAGTCTGGCTGTAGCAGGGTTGGGGTAAGAGTCTGGCTGTAGCAGGGTTGGGGTAAGAGTCTGGCTGTAGTAGGGTTGGGGTAAGATGAGGTGAGAGTCTGACTGTAGTAGGGTTGGGGTAAAATGAGGTAAGAGTCTGGCTGTAGCAGGGTTAGGGTAAGAGTCTGGCTGTAGCAGGGTTGGGGTAAGAGTCTGGCTGTAGTAGGGTTGGGGTAAGATGAGGTGAGAGTCTGACTGTAGTAGGGTTGGGGTAAAATGAGGTAAGAGTCTGGCTGTAGCAGGGTTGGGGTAAGAGTCTGGCTGTAGTAGGGTTGGGGTAAGAGTCTGGCTGTAGTAGGGTTGGGGTAAGATGAGGTGAGAGTCTGGCTGTAGCAGGGTTGGGGTAAGAGTCTGGCTGTAGCAGGGTTGGGGTAAGAGTCTGACTGTAGTAGGGTTGGGTGTAAGAGTCTGGCTGTAGTAGGGTTGGGGTAAGATGAGGTGAGAGTCTGGCTGTAGTAGGGTTGGGGTAAGAGTCTGGCTGTAGCAGGGTTGGGGTAAGAGTCTGGCTGTAGCAGGGTTGGGGTAAGATGAGGTAAGAGTCTGGCTGTAGTAGGGTTGGGGTAAGAGTCTGGCTGTAGTAGGGTTGGGGTAAGATGAGGTAAGAGTCTGGCTGTAGCAGGGTTGGGGTAAGAGTCTGGCTGTAGTAGGGTTGGAGTAAGAGTCTGGCTGTAGTAGGGTTGGAGTAAGAGTCTGGCTGTAGTAGGGTTGGGGTAAGAGTCTGACTGTAGTAGGGTTGGGGTAAGATGAGGTGAGAGTCTGGCTGTAGCAGGGTTGGGGTAAGATGAGGTGAGAGTCTGACTGTAGCAGGGTTGGGGTAAGAGTCTGGCTGTAGTAGGGTTGGGGTAAGAGTCTGACTGTAGCAGGGTTGGGGTAAGAGTCTGGCTGTAGTAGGGTTGGGGTAAGAGTCTGGCTGTAGTAGGGTTGGGGTAAGATGAGGTAAGAGTCTGGCTGTAGCAGGGTTGGGGTAAGATGAGGTGAGAGTCTGACTGTAGTAGGGTTGGGGTAAGAGTCTGGCTGTCGTAGGGTTGGGGTAAGAGTCTGGCTGTAGTAGGATTGGGGTAAGAGTCTGGCTGTAGTAGGGTTGGGGTAAGAGTCTGGCTATAGTAGGGTTGGGGTAAGAGCCTGGCTGTAGTAGAGTTGGGGTAAGAGTCTTGCTATAGTAGGGTTGGGGTAAGAGTCTGGCTGTAATAGGGATGGGGTAAGAGTCTGATTGTAGTAGGGTTGGGGTAAGAGTCTGGCTGTAGTAGGGTTGGGGTAAGAGTCTGGCTGTAGCAGGGTTGGGGTAAGAGTCTGGCTGTAGCAGGGTTGGGGTAAGAGTCTGGCTGTAGTAGAGTTGGGGTAAGAGTCTGGCTGTAGTAGAGTTGGGGTAAGAGTCTGGCTGTAGTAGAGTTGGGGTAAGAGTCTGGCTGTAGTAGAGTTGGGGTAAGAGTCTGGCTGTAGTAGAGTTGGGGTAAGAGTCTGGCTGTAGTAGAGTTGGGGTAAGATGAGGTGAGAGTCTGACTGTAGTAGGGTTGGGGTAAGAGTCTGGCTGTAGTAGAGTTGGGGTAAGATGAGGTGAGAGTCTGACTGTAGTAGGGTTGGGGTAAGATGAGGTGAGAGTCTGACTGTAGTAGGGTTGGGGTAAGAGTCTGGCTGTAGCAGGGTTGGGGTAAGAGTCTGGCTGTAGCAGGGTTGGGGTAAGAGTCTGGCTGTAGTAGAGTTGGGGTAAGAGTCTGGCTGTAGTAGAGTTGGGGTAAGAGTCTGGCTGTAGTAGAGTTGGGGTAAGATGAGGTTCGAGTTTGTGCTTTAACCTAATGACAGGTATGAGAGGAAAAGGCCCCAGAGTGGCGGTGGCATTGAATGGTTTCTGTTCAGCCTGCATGTCATTGGTTTCTACCCCCTGCCTGCCTGAACCTCTGACCTCT
The DNA here is from genome assembly GCF_057628025.1 of Oncorhynchus mykiss. Taxonomy (NCBI): domain Eukaryota; kingdom Metazoa; phylum Chordata; class Actinopteri; order Salmoniformes; family Salmonidae; genus Oncorhynchus; species Oncorhynchus mykiss. The sequence continues at coordinate 72,941,538 of NC_143030.1, read as the reverse complement.
TATCATATCCCCTCGTTGTACTGCTGTGATTACTTCCTTTCTTTCTTACGGATTGCCCTCTCACTGTTCAGTTTCCTGGAGTCCTCCCCTTCTGGTTTAGCTGTAATCCGTCACTGGCCATACTGGCAACATAGAGGAAATATTTTGCAAGGCGAGATACTATACGTCTCGTCCTGGTTCAGTAGTGATATGTTTTTTACATGTTTTTCTTAACTGCATACAGCAAGTGATACTAATAGATCTCTTCCTGGTTCAGTAGTGGCATATCAACTAACTGTATACAGTCAGTGATACTAATAGATCTCTTCCTGGTTCAGTAGTAGCATATCAACTAACTGTATACAGCCAGTGATACTAATAGATTTCTTCCTGGTTCAGTAGTGGCATATCAACTAACTGTATACAGCCAGTGATACTAATAGATCTCTTCCTGGTTCAGTAGTGGCATATCAACTAACTGTATACAGCCAGTGATACTAATAGATCTCTTCCTAGTTCAGTAGTGGCATATCAACTATCTGTATACAGTCAGTGATACTAATAGATCTCTTCCTAGTTCAGTAGTGGCATATCAACTAACTGTATACAGTCAGTGATACTAATAGATCTCTTCCTGGTTCAGTAGTGGCATATCAACTAACTGTATACAGCCAGTGATACTAATAGATTTCTTCCTGGTTCAGTAGTGGCATATCAACTAACTGTATACAGTCAGTGAGTGTCTCATTACTAAACCTCTAAACAGAGGGGATGGCTTTTGGATATTTATTGTTCATATTTGTATTATAAAATGGTTTATATGTAAACAGTTGTTGAAATTTGTCTGAAGTTGTACTGTTTTTAACTAATGAAATATACATTTTTACGTTATTTACATTAATGTTATTTAAATGTAAGATATCAAATGTCAGCTTTCCAACCCACTACAAGGTTTTACTTTTTGTAGACAATTTTTCCTTGTTTGATATATACACAGAGTATACCAAACATTAGGAACACCTTCCTACTATTGACCCCCTCTTTTCCCCTCAGAACAGCCTCAATTGGTCGGGGCATGGACTCTACAAGGTGGCTAAAGCGTTCCACAGGGATGCTGGCCCATGTTGACTCCAATGCTTCCCACAGTTGTGTTAAGTTGGCTGGATGTCCTTTGGGTGGTAGAGCGTTCTTGATACACATGGAAAAATGTTGAGCGTGAAAAACCCAGCAGCGTTGCAGTTCTTGACACAAACCAGTGCACCTGGCACCTACTACCAATGTTCCCTAGATTTTTTTTCTACACTGAGTCTGGGTCTGCTGAGCGCAAACTTGAATGTTGTGATAGTTTTAAAAGTGGTCATGTTGGCTACTGTGGCCATTTGATCATAATGCATAATCCCATCACATTTTAACATGGAATTAGCTTTTCTATCAGCCTACAGTAGCAGCCAATGTGTGGTGTTCAATATAGGCCTACATTCCATGAGACTTTTGAAGAAAAAAAACATGCAGGGCTGGACATGAACCTGTTTATCCACTTGTCCTTCAGACAAGGAGGGGACTGAAAATGTTGTGTTTGACAGAATAGAATAAAACTTTATTGTCCATCCAGGATGGACATTTTTCTTTGTCTTCGCCTCCCATTAAAAGGATCACATACACATAGTTTCTCACATCATACACATTTAAACCAGTCAGTCCATCATGTTGCATACACTAAAAATAGATAAGTACATTAAGGCGGCAGGTAGCCTAGTGGTTAGAGCGTTGGGCCAGTAACCGAAAGGTTGCTAAGATCGAATCCCTGACCTGACAAGGTCAAATCAGCCTCTCAACAAGGCAGTTAAGGCACTGTTCCTAGGCCGTCATTGTAAATAAGAATTTGATCTTAACTGACTTGCCTCGTTAAATATAAATAAACTGGTGCAAGAAACCACTTTACAAAATCTAATTCATTATTATTACAGAGAATCAGACAAATTATGCTACCGTCTGCCTATTGGCTACTTATCTCTTTGGCTCACAACTGGCTATTTAAAGAGTGATAGAAATGTATATGTTTTGTGCTCTTGTAGGAAGTAATCACTCCCCCATTGTTGACTACAAATGATCTATAACTGGGCTAATAATTGACTAACTAGCAAATAATGTGAACAAATGTGCACACATCGCTCCATGCAGCTCTCACTTTGATCTTAACACAAACACATCTACTCAAGACCACTCATACTGTAGCCTAAACATAGTCCAGTTCAAAGTGAATGGCACAGATCCAAATATGGCAATGGCTATTTGCATATAGGCCTACTGCTGCTCTGATTGGTTATGGCGCACCGTATAGAGTACATCATGAGTTGTGCTGTCAATGCAATAGAATCATACACCAATGCGCTCTGCCTACGAGAAAATCACTTGCACAATTAGTTTTGCATACTAAATCTTGCATAGTTTGTTTTATTTCGGTATATTACATTGAACGCGGCTAATATTGCGTTGATTCAATCACAATTCCCACAGTGAGGTGAAACTTTGGTAGTGTTAACTAAAGGGGAAAACTGTAGAAAATTGAGTGAAGTTTGATCTCATATTGCTTCTGCACCGGCAGTCCGAGGGGAGCTGCTCACTAAAGCAAGCACTCAGTTTAGAGGAAACATTACCTACTACCATACCCCGTTCAAAGGCACTTCAATATTTTGTCTTGCCCATTCACCCTCAGAATGGGACACATACACAATCCATGTCTCAATTGTCTTATGTCATGGAAAGAACAGGTGTTCTTGATGTTTTGTATACTCAGTGTACAGGTACATGCTATATACTGATGACACATCAATTTGTATTGTATTATTAAATACCCAACTCAGGCATAAGGGTTTAATGTGCGTGTTATAATGGATACTCGGGACAATCCATCCCATCGCACAATATACTGTAAGTTGTATACTGGTTGATGAAGGAATGGACATAAAGCAGACAGTATAGTACAGTACTTTGGTAATGGACTTATTAGACAGTATAGTACAGTACTTTGGTAATGGACTTATTAGACAGTATAGTACAGTACTTTGGTAATGGACTTATTAGACAGTATAGTACAGTACTTTGATAATGGACTTATTAGACAGTATAGCACAGTACTTTGATAATGGACTTATTAGACAGTATAGCACAGTACTTTGGTAATGGACTTATTAAACAGGCAATACAGTACAGTACTTTGATCATGGCCTTATTAGACAGAAAAGTACAGTACTTTGATCATGGACTTATTAGACAGGCAATACAGTCACCTTGTCTGGGAACCCCAAGATCGTCTCCCATATACAAACCTTCTGCATCATCTCTTTGGTTTGTGTGTGTGCAAATGTTCGTCTGTGTGTGTGTGTTTCTCCCTCCCCAGGCCTGAAGACCATTGTCGGTGCTCTAATACAATCGGTGAAGAAATTGTCAGATGTTATGATCCTCACGGTATTCTGTCTCGGTGTCTTCGCTCTGATTGGACTACAGCTCTTCATGGGCAACCTACGACAAAAATGCGTGATTTGGCCAATCAACTCCACCGAGAACTTCTTGGCCAACGGCAGCATAGGCTTCGACTGGAATGAATACATCAATAACGACAGTACGTAGCCTGGCCGCAGTCAAACACACCAGGGTTGTGTTTTTAAGAGCACAACGTAGAAAAATGTTTCCATTTGCTGAGAAAGTTTGTCCTATATCCCTCTACATCACAGGAGGTTGGTGGGACCTTAATTGGGGAGGACGGGCTCGTGGTAATGGCTGGAGCGGAATCAGTGGAATGGTATCAAATACATCAAACACATGGTTTGATGCCATTCCATTCGCGCCGTTCCAGCCATTATTATGAGCCGTTCTCCACTTAGCAGCCTCCACTGATCTACATAGCTGCAGAGGTCTAGCCTCCTACTCCTAAATGGCCATTAGAAAAGACCGATAGGGAATGTTATTCTGATGCTATTCTGTATGTGTGTGTTGTGTTTCTTTCACCAGAAAATTTCTACTTCCTGCCTAGACAATTGGATGCCCTTTTATGTGGCAACAGTTCAGATTCTGGGTGAGTTGTATACAGGCCCCTGGTGTCCGTTCTGGAGCTGAACGAGCTCTGCCCAAGCTGTGCCAAAACCCTGGTCTGCCCAAGAAAGTCTATGTAAATTATGATTTCCAGAATGGTCCAAAGATGTTTTCTAGACGACTGTTTTGGACTCTAAAATGAGTATATTATGATGAATTTCGATCCCCACAGTGAATTATTTTCAAGCACGCTACAAATCTAGATATTTAATTAAATAGTGATCCATTCTGACTACTACATTTGTAGTCACACAGGACCACGTGCTGACACAGACAGACAGACGAGCCGGCCTGGGATCTTTGCGCGCGTCTCTCAGGCAGGATGAAAACAACTACATCGACCATGATCCTTTGCTATTTACCAGAGGAGGCTGGTGGGAGGATCTATAGGAGGCCAGGCTCATTATAATGGCTCCTCCCACCAGTCTCCTCATCATAATCCTTAGTGTGTTTTTGGTGTCTTTCACCCCCATATAGCGCGCCTCAAATTGAAATAATTCCGTCTTCATGCCTGTCTGTCTGTCTGTCTGTCTCTGTCTCTGTCTCTGTCTCTTCTTCTGTCGGTGTCTGTCTGTCTCTCTGTCTGTCTGTCTGTCTGTCTCTGTCTGTCTGTCTGTCTGTCTGTCTGTCTGTCTGTCTGTCTGTCTGTCTGTGTCTCTCCTTCTGTCGGTGTCTGTCTGTCTGTCTGTCTGTCTGTCTGTCTGTCTGTCTGTCTGTCTGTCTGTGTCTCTCCTTCTGTCGGTGTCTGTCTGTCTGTCTGTCTGTCTGTCTGTCTGTCTGTCTGTCTGTCTGTCTCTGTCTCTCCTTCTGTCGGTGTCTGTCTGTCTGTCTGTCTGTCTGTCTGTCTGTCTGTCTGTCTGTCTGTCTGTCTGTCTGTCTCTGTCTCTGTCTCTGTCTCTCCTTCTGTCGGTGTCTGTCTGTCTGTCTGTCTGTCTGTCTGTCTGTCTGTCTGTCTGTCTCTGTCTCTGTCTCTGTCTCTCCTTCTGTCGGTGTCTGCCTGTCTATCTGCCTTATTCTTATTCTTTCATTAAACCAGACAACTGTACTATCCGGCAGCCATGTTGTTTTTGTATGTAAATATTGCCCTCTCCTCTCCCCCCAGCCGCTGCCCTGAAGGCTTCACATGCATGAAAGCTGGCAGGAATCCAAATTACGGTTACACCAGCTTTGACAGCTTTGGATGGGCTTTCCTGGCTCTCTTCAGACTCATGACACAGGACTTCTGGGAGAACCTCTACATGCTGGTGAGCACAGAATGAAATAGAACATACAGTATTATATACATGGCTTCTATCTATGATATTGAATATCTATGCTGGTGAGACAGGCTTGTTGTTTTACCAAAGGATATGTTGGTTTGGTTTTGAGTTACACTACTGTTCAAAAGTTTGGGGTCACTTAGAAATGTCCTTGTTTTTGAAAGAAAAGCATTTTTTTTGTCCATTAAAATAACATCAAATTGATCAGCAATACAGTGTAGACATTGTTCATGTTGTAAATGACTATTGTAGCTGGAAACGGCTTATTTTTTATGTAATATCTACATCGGCGTACAGAGGCCCATTATCAGCAACCATCACTCCTGTGTTCCAATGGCACGTTGTGTTAGACTTTAGACTAGTTGAGTATCTGGAACATCAGCATTTTTATGGGCTTTCCTCTGACACCGCCTATTATCTAGGTCCTGGATGGCAGGAAGCTTTGCCCCAGTGATGTACTGGGCCACTCGCACTACCCTCTGTAGTGCCTTAAAGTCAGATGCCGAGCAGTTGCCATACCAGGCGGCGATGCAACCATGCTCTCGATGGTGCAGCTGTAGAACCTTTTGAGGATCTGGGGGCCCATGCCAAATCTTTTCAGTCTCCTGAGGGGGGAAAGATTTTGTCGTGCCCTCTTCACGACTGTCTTGGTATGTTTGGACCATGATAGTTTGTTGGTGAGGTGGACACCAAGGAACTTGAGACTCTCGAACCACTCCACTACAGCCCCGTCGATGTTAATGGTGGCCTATTCGGCCCGCCTTTTCCTGTAGTCCACAATCAGCTCCTTTGTCTTGCTCACATTGAGGGAGAGGTTGTTGTCCTGGAACCACACTGGAACCCAGTTCTCTGACCTCCTCCCTATAGGCCATCTCATCGTTGTCGGTGATCAGGCCTACCAATGTTGTGTCGTCAGCAAACTTAATGATGATGTTGGAGTCGTGTTTGGCCACGCAGTTGTGGGTGAACAGGGAATACAGGAGGGGACGAAGTACACACCCCTGAGGGGCCCCAGTGTTCAGGATCAGCATGGCAGACGTATTGTTGCCTACTCTTACCACCTGGGGGTGGCCAGTCAGGAAGTCCAGGATCCAGTTGCAGATTGAGGTGTTTAGTCTCAGGGTCCTTAGCTTAGTGATGAGCTTTGAGGGTACTATGGTGTTGAACGCTGAGCTGTAGTCGATGAACAGCATCCTCATATAGGTGTTCCTTTTGTCCTGGTGAGAAAGGGCAGTGTGAAGTGCGATTGAGATTGTGTCATCTGTGGATCTGCTGGGGCGGTATGCGAATTGGAGTGGGTCTAGGGTGTCCGGGAGGATAATGACAAAGCAAAAACGTTTTTTTTAGTAATTTAAAAAAAAACTTGAAATATCACATTTACATAAGTATTCAGACCCTTTACTCAGTACTTTGTTGAAGCACCTTTTGCAGCGATTACAGCCTTGATTATTTTGGGTTATGACGCTACAAGCTTGGCACACCTGTATTTGGGAAGTTTCTCCCATTCTTCTCTGCAGATCCTCTCAAGCTCTGTCAGGTTGGATGGGGAGCGTTGCTGCACAGCTATTTTCAGGTCTCTCCAAAGATGTTTGATCAGGTTCAAGTCCGGGCTCTGACTGGGCCACTCAAGAACATTCAGAGACTTGTCCTGAAGCCACTCATGTGTTGCCTTGGCTGTTTTCTTAGGGTCGTTGTCCTGTTGGAAGGTGAATCTTCACCCTACTCTGAGGTTCTGAGCGCTCTGGAGCCGGTTTTCATCAAGGATCTCTGTTTGCTCTGTTTATCTTCGCCTCGATCCTGACTAGTATCCCAGTCCCTGCCGCTGAAAAACATCCCCACAGCATGATGCTGCCACCACCATGCTTCACCATAGCGATGGTGCCCGGTTTCCTCCAGACGTCACGTATGACATTCAGGCCAAGAGTTCAATCTTGGTTTCATTAGACCAGAGAATATTGGCAAACTCCAAGCGGGCTATCATGTGCCTTTTACTGAGAAGTGGTTTCTGTCTGGCCACTCTACCATAAAGGCCTAATTGGTGGAGTGCTGCAGAGATGGTTGTCCTTCTGGAAGGTTCTCCCATCTCCAGGGAGGAACTCTAGAGTTCTGTCAGAGTGATCATTGGGTTCTTGGTCACCTCCCTGACCAAGGCCTTTCTCTCCAGATTGCTCAAATTGACCTGGCGGCCAGCTCTGGGAAGAATCTTGGTGCTCCCGAACTTCTTCCATTTAATAATGATGGAGGCCACTGTGTTCTTGGGAACCTTTAATACTGCATACATATGTTGGTACCCTTCCCCAGATCTGTGCCTCGACACAATCTAGTCTTGGAACTTGTTTTTTTGCTTTGACATGCATTGGCAACCATGGGACATTTCTACAAACCTGTTTTCGCTTTGTCATTATGGGGTGGTGTGTGTAGATTGCTGAGGAAATTGTTTCATTGAATCCATTTTAGAATAAGGCTGTAACGCAACAAAATATGGAGAAAAGTCAAGGGTTCTGAATACTTTCCGAAGGCACTGTACATGGAATGATGGAATTCCAAATAGCATTCAGAGTGGTTGTTTTCCTTCCTCTCTGCTTGAGTCTCATGGTTTCTCCTCTGGGGATAGCAACTCACTGAAAGGACTGGCCTTATGTTAGCCAGCTGTCTGGTGGGGTGTGCTTCCAATGCACTATTCATGGAAAACTAAAATTCAGATATGGGGGTGCCCAGGCTTCATTTGATAAATAATGCCAAGTTGTGCCCATGCTGGGAACCTAACACACACACACACACACACACACACACACACACACACACACACACACACACACTGGGAACAGTGCATGGAAGTACTTCTGGTGTTGAGGCACAACCAGTAACAATTCCTAGCGTAAAATCAGTTCTACACCTCACTGTTATCGGCTTACATAATGTCTATGACAGGGAATTAGAGTAATCATCACACTCTAGTAAGTAGAAAGGAATGTAAATTACATTTATTGTGTTTGAAGTGGGGGAAGTGTTACAGTACCGCCACTAGCGTTTAGATTCTACACTTCTACACAGCCTGGATAGGTTCAACAGTACTCAGTAACTGATACATAACCTCTGACCTCTTAACGTTTGACCTTTACCCTCTAACCCCACCTCAATATGAACCTCACATCCCTGTCATATGACCCAGTTATCATCGTAATAAAGGCCTGGATAAAGGAGGGGGAACCATTTGACGACCTCTTCTGGAGAACTGGATGGGAGACAAGTGTCTGACTCTGCTGTACTCTCTGTTCTCTTCCAGACCCTAAGGTCGACAGGATTGTTCGGTTAGAGGTCAGAGGGTATAGGTCAAATATCAGTGTTTTATTTCCAGGTATAACCCTTTTGGATTCCATGTAAAACCCCTTTCCACAGAGGGTTCGACGTGGAACCCTAAGGGGATTTATACCTGGAATCAACCCTTTTTTTTCTATGAGTGTATCTGACCCTCTGCTGTCTTCTCTCCCCCCTCCCAGACCCTGCGGGCAGCAGGGAAGACCTACATGATCTTCTTTGTGTTGGTGATCTTCGTGGGGTCCTTCTACCTGGTCAATCTGATCCTGGCTGTGGTGGCCATGGCCTATGAGGAGCAGAACCAGGCCACCATGGAGGAGGCTGAGCAGAAAGAGGCGGAGTTCAAAGCCATGCTGGAGCAGATCAAGAACCAGCAGGAGGCTGCACAGGTCAGTACCCCAGTGTCTCTGTGTCTCAGCATGTCTATGGGACCTTTTCCCCGACAGACTTTATAGTGCACTACTTTTGACCAGGTAGTGCACTATGTCAAGTGAAAGGGGTGCCATTTCAGATGCATTCTTTGTGACCATACACTGTATATGTCATATGTGTTTGTTTCTTTGTCTTTGTTGTTACTGTCTCTGCAGGAGGCCGCACAGGTCAGTGTCTGTTCTGTCTGTCTGTTCTGTCTGTTCTGTCTGTTCTGTTCTGTTCTGTTCTGTTCTGTTCTGTCTGTCTGTCTGTTCTGTCTGTCTGTCTGTTCTGTCTGTTCTGTTCTGTCTGTCTGTCTGTCTGTTCTGTTCGTCTGTCTGTTCTGTTCGTCTGTCTGTCTGTCTGTCTGTCTGTCTGTCTGTCTGTCTGTCTGTCTGTCTGTCTGTCTGTCTGTCTGTCTGTCTGTCTGTCTGTCTCTGTCTCTGTCTCTTCTTCTGTCGGTGTCTGTCTGTCTCTCTGTCTGTCTGTCTGTCTGTCTGTCTCTGTCTGTCTGTCTGTCTGTCTGTCTGTGTCTCTCCTTCTGTCGGTGTCTGTCTGTCTGTCTGTCTGTCTGTCTGTCTGTCTGTCTGTCTGTCTGTCTGTCTGTCTGTCTGTGTATACTGTATGTGCTTCTCTCTTTACTGTCTTTGCTTACTATACTCCACTCCTATCCTTGACTGTCTGTTTGGTTTAAATCTGTTGTGTCTAATATAAACAGTGGAGCCGTGTTCGTTACCGTGCTCCTATACCTCACTGTGTTTGTGATGGAGGTGAGTAACCTTGCCTGAGACCTGAAGATTTGCATGGGCTTCCTGAGTCAATGCCTAGGCTTTGGCTTAGCGGGCTAATGCACTCTTTTGGCTCACAGCAAACTGGGGTTGGAACCCTGTCTGTCACATATGGCAAGTTTAAATCTGTTTAGCCTGATAAAAGCCATGTCTGTGAAGCCAAGCTATGCAAAATGGCTGTTCTGCGTACTTGCTTGGCAAAAATATGCAAACTTGCACAGCAAACTTGCACAACTTACTCCCAAGTAAGTCAAGTGCAGATGCAGCCCCGCAATTTGTATCTCGATACAACTACGCAGGATTGCTATTTTTGCGTAGCTAGCTAAATGCATTGTGTATTTGGGTAAGGTATGAATGAGATTTCAGTGGGAATGGACACGCAGGTGTTTTTCTCACTCTCTCTCCCGGTGTGGCGGTTTGCGATAGTCCAACGCCATGGCGACGTCGGCAGGCACCATGTCGGAGGACGTAGGGGATGATGACGGCGGGGGGACCCTGTCCTGTAGCTCGTCAGAGATGTCCAAGCTCAGCTCCAAGAGCGCCAAGGAGCGGCGCAACCGCAAGAAGAAGTGGCGCCAGAAAGAGCAGTCGCAGCGGGAGGAGAAGGGGGACTGCGAGAAGTTTGTCAAGTCCGAGTCGGATGACGGCAGTAAGAAGAGCCGCTTCCGTTTCCCTGACAACCGGCTAGGCCGCAAGTCTTCCATCATGAACCAGGTGAGAGGACCAGTGTCAAAGGTTCCTGGAACAAGATGGAATAGGACTAAATAACAGGCAGTTATTAATGTTTCCATTTGAAGTCCCATGTTGACACTCCAATGTTCAAAATTATTTCAGTTCCCTTCTAAGTAAATTTAAACATCAGGGTTTGGTTTCAGATAAAGACTATTTAGAGCTTTTTAACAGGGCTTCAACCACAGAGTAACAGGGCTTCAACCACAGAGTAACAGGGCTTCAACCACAGAGTAACAGGGCTTCAACCACAGAGTAACAGGGCTTCAACCACAGACTAACAGGGCTTCAACCACAGAGTAACAGGGATTCAACCATAGAGTAACAGGGCTTCAACCACAGACTAACAGGGCTTCAACCACAGAGTACCAGGGCTTCAACCACAGAGTAACAGGGCTTCAACCACAGAGTGACAGGGCTTCAACCACAGAGTAACAGGGCTTCAACCACAGAGTACCAGGGCTTCAACCACAGACTAACAGGGCTTCAAACACAGACTAACAGGGCTTCAACCACAGAGTAACAGAGCTTCAACCACAGAGTACCAGGGCTTCAACCACAGAGTAACAGAGCTTCAACCACAGACTAACAGGGCTTCAACCACAGAGTAACAGTGCTTCAACCACAGAGTAACAGGGCTTCAACCACAGACTAACAGGGCTTCAACCACAGAGTAACAGGGATTCAACCACAGAGTAACAGGGCTTCAACCACAGAGTACCAGGGCTTCAACCACAGAGTAACAGGGCTTCAACCACAGACTAACAGGGCTTCAACCACATAGTACCAGGCCTTCAACCACAGACTAACAGGGCTTCAACCACATAGTACCAGGGCTTCAACCACAGACTAACAGGGCTTCAACCACAGACTAACAGGGCTTTAACCACAGAGTAACAGGGCTTCAACCACAGACTAACAGGGCTTCAACCACAGAGTAACCGGGCTTCAACCACAGACTAACAGGGCTTCAACCAAGGCTTGAATTATTAACAGTGAATACATTAATGTTTCATTATGGAAGAGTGTTATTTTATTCTGGGGTCTTTCATATTGTACTGCTACTTAGGGGCAGGACGATATCAGTATCGCAATACCCATAAGCATCATGGGAAGAAAAGAAAACACAAAGCGGGTTTAACTTTTTAGTTAATCAGCACTAATTTTGGAAACAAACATCATTATGTTGTCATCTAGAGTCACATGTAATTATTTTCCAAGCTATAACACAATATTTTACATACAGCAGGTTTTTAAAGGACCAAATAGTTTTATTTTACTTCATCTTTTCATTTTTTTGCCATGGAAAAGATATTGCGATACTGGTACACTCTAAAAAGGTTCCTGGAGTGTCCTTTAGGGGGTTCTTCAAATCGAAACTGTGGGGGAACCCCTATAAGTTCTTCAAAGAACCCCTTTTAAAGGATCCTCAAAGAACCTTTTAAAGATCTACCCGTCCCCCCGTCTCCTATTATTAATAATGATAACAATACACACAACAATAACACAATGTTTTAGTTCTCAGTGTTATGATTTTAGTAGCAAAGCAGAATAATAACATCTAAATGAGGTAAACTCCCAGCAGAGCCCCAAGTCCGATGGATATATCCTCTGGGCGTGTTGATGTTAATGTGTTGATGTTCTCCGTATCCACAGCCAGAATGAATTTGCAGTGCATTGTGATCGAACAGGTTTCCTGTTATATTCATCAGAGGTGTAGGGAGGGTGAAGTCTGTGAATTCAAATGGTTTTAATTATACAGATGATTAACAAAACATGCACACAACAGAATTCATACCTTGAATGTGAAGGGAAAAAGCTGTTTTGATAATGGTTGTAATGTAGAGGCCTATGGGATATTCATTGAAGAGGTAAGGGAGGAGGATGGTAAATGTGATCTGCATAACATGCCAATACAAATTGACATACCTTTGTATGCCTCCTTGTCTGTGTACCTACAGACACAAAAGTGAGAAGTTCAGTCATCTGCACCCAATACAGATAGCTTTCAACATATTCTTAGTCTACATATTCTTATAGTCTACATATTCTTATAGTCTACATATTCTTATAGTCTACATATTCTTATAGTCTACATATTCTTATAGTCTACATATTCTTATAGCCTACATATTCTTATAGTCTACATATTCTTATAGTCTACACATTCTTATAGTCTACATATTCTTATAGTCTACATATTCTTATTGCCAACATATTCTTATAGTCTACATATTCTTATAGTCTACATATTCTTATAGTCTACATATTCTTATAGCCTACATATTCTTATAGTCTACATATTCTTATAGTCTACATATTCTTATAGTCTACATATTCTTATAGTCTACATATTCTTATAGTCTACATATTCTTATAGCCTACATATTCTTATAGTCTACATATTCTTATAGTCTACATATTCTTATAGTCTACATATTCTCATAGCCAACATATTCTTATAGCCTTCAACATATTCTTATAGACTACATATTCTTATAGTCTACATATCCTACATATTCTTATAGTCTACATATTCTTATAGTCTACATATTCTTATAGCCTTCAACATATTCTTATAGTCTACATATTCTTATAGTCTACATATTCTTATAGCCTTCAACATGTTCTTATAGTCTACATATTCTTATAGCCTTCAACATATTCTTATAGTCTACATATTCTTATAGTCTACATATTCTTATAGCCTTCAACATGTTCTTATAGACTACATATTCTTATAGTCTACATATCCTACATATTCTTATAGTCTACATATTCTTATAGCCTTCAACATATTCTTATAGTCTACATATTCTTATAGTCTACATATTCTTATAGTATACATATTCTTATAGTCTACATATTCTTATAGTCTACATATTCTTATAGTCTACATATTCTTATAGTCTACATATTCTTATAGTCTACAAATTCTTATAGTCTACATATTCTTATAGACTACATATTCTTATAGTCTACATATCCTACATATTCTTATAGTCTACATATTCTTATAGTCTACATATTCTTATAGTCTACATATTCTTATAGCCTTCAACATATTCTTATAGTCTACATATTCTTATAGCCTTCAACATATTCTTATAGTCTACATATTCTTATAGTCTACATATTCTTATAGTCTACATATTCTTATAGTCTACATATTCTTATAGTCTACATATTCTTATAGCCTACATATTCTTATAGTCTACATATTCTTATAGCCTACATATTCTTATAGTCTACATATTCTTATAGCCTACATATTCTCATAGTCTACATATTCTTATAGTCTACATATTCTTATAGTCTACATATTCTTATAGTCAACATATTCTTATAGTCTACATATTCTTATAGCCTACATATTCTCATAGTCTACATATTCTTATAGTCTACATATTCTTATAGTCTACATATTCTTATAGTCAACATATTCTTATAGTCTACATATTCTTATTGCCAACATATTCTTATAGTCTACATATTCTTATAGTCTACATATTCTTATAGTCTACATATTCTTATATACATATTCTTATTGCCAACATATTCTTATAGTCTACATATTCTTATAGTCTACATATTCTTATAGTCTACATATTCTTATATACATATTCTTATTGCCAACATATTCTTATAGTCTACATATTCTTATAGCCTACATATTCTCATAGTCTACATATTCTTATAGTCTACATATTCTTATAGTCTACATATTCTTATAGTCAACATATTCTTATAGTCTACATATTCTTATTGCCAACATATTCTTATAGTCTACATATTCTTATAGTCTACATATTCTTATAGTCTACATATTCTTATAGTCTACATATTCTTATAGTCTACATATTCTTATAGTCTACATATTCTTATAGTCAACATATTCTTATAGTCTACATATTCTTATAGTCTACATATTCTTATAGTCTACATATTCTTATAGCCAACATATTCTTATAGTCTACATATTCTTATAGTCTACATATTCTTATATACATATTCTTATAGTCTACATATTCTTATAGTCTACATATTCTTATAGTCTACATATTCTTATAGCCAACATATTCTTATAGTCTACATATTCTTATAGTCTACATATTCTTATAGTCTACATATTCTTATAGTCTACATATTCTTATAGTCTACATATTCTTATAGTCTACATATTCTTATATACATATTCTTATAGTCTACATATTCTTATAGTCTACATATTCTTATAGTCTACATATTCTTATAGTCTACATATTCTTATATACATATTCTTATAGTCTACATATTCTTATAGTCTACATATTCTTATAGTCTACATATTCTTATAGTCAACATATTCTTATAGTCTACATATTCTTATAGTCTACATATTCTTATAGCCAACATATTCTTATAGTCTACATATTCTTATAGTCTACATATTCTTATATACATATTCTTATAGTCTACATATTCTTATAGTCTACATATTCTTATATACATATTCTTATAGTCTACATATTCTTATAGTCTACATATTCTTATAGTCTACATATTCTTATATACATATTCTTATAGTCTACATATTCTTATAGTCTACATATTCTTATAGTCTACATATTCTTATAGTCTACATATTCTTATAGTCTACATATTCTTATAGTCAACATATTCTTATAGTCTACATATTCCTATAGTCTACATATTCTTATAGTCTACATATTCTTATAGCCAACATATTCTTATAGTCTACATATTCTTATAGTCTACATATTCTTATATACATATTCTTATAGTCTACATATTCTTATAGTCTACATATTCTTATAGCCAACATATTCTTATAGTCTACATATTCTTATAGTCTACATATTCTTATAGTCTACATATTCTTATAGTCTACATATTCTTATAGTCTACATATTCCTATAGTCTACATATTCTTATAGTCTACATATTCTTATAGTCTACATATTCTTATAGTATAGTACCGGACTGGGATAGTACCGGACTGGGAAGGCACACTGGAGGCCTAGTGTGCGTGCAGCAGGCACAGGACATACCGGACTGGGAAGGCACACTGGAGGCCTAGTGTGCGTGGAGCAGGCACAGGACGTACCGGACTGGGAAGGCACACTGAAGGCCTAGTGCGTGGAGCAGGCACAGGACGTACCGGACTGGGAAGGCACACTGGAGGCCTAGTGCGTGGAGCAGGCACAGGACGTACCGGACTGGGAAGGCACACTGGAGGCCTGGTGTGTGGAGCAGGCACAGGACGAACCGGACTGGGAAGGCACACTGGAGGCCTGGTACGTGGAGCCGGCACAGGTGGTACCGGACTGGTGACACACACACACTCCTCCCACACGCAAGTGCGAGGAGCTGGCACAGGACGTACTGGGCTGTGGAGGCGTACTGGAGACCTGGTGCGTGGAGCCGGCACAGTTTTTACCAGACTGCTAGCACGCTCCTCAGGACGAGTCCGGAGAGCTGACTCAGGTGGCATCAAACTGATAACACGCTCCTTAGGGCGAATGTCGTGCATCATACACCAACTCTCTCATTGCTCTCTCCTCCAATTTCACAATCAGCTCACTGACGGTCTCTGACTCCCTCCGTTCACTCTGGTTCACTCCTCGGCTCCGCCGACCACCCCTTGTGCCACCCCCCCAAAAAAAATGGGCTGTTTTTTGGGCTTTCTTTGTGGCCGTGAACCCCGGCTTCTTCGCTGTCCTCCCTTCTCTCCTTGCGTCTGCCTCCAAGGAAGGCTATCCTGTCCTGCCATGATTTCCTCCCAAGTCCAGGATCCCTTCCCATCCAAGATCTCGTCCAGGAGACCTTCCCCTCCTGAGCACGCTGCTTGGTCCTGTTGTGGTGGGATCTTCTGTCACGATCGTCGTAAGAACATTGACTGAAAACAACACACTCATCTCTTTTTGGAATTCCACACTTCCTTTATATTTTTTAAGCTTTTATTGTAAGGTTTTGATTCTAAAAATACACGCTTAAATGTCAATTTTTCACATTTGCATTTTTTCACCTGAAATTAAAGATCATGGGTACCTTTATGTGTATAAATTATGCTTGTTCTCATACTTTTCAAACATTTACTTTAGAATGTTTTATTTATTTTTTTGGCAAATGCGATATCTGACATTTGTTTTGTACCAAAACGTGCTATATCCAGAGCCATGTATTTATAGAGTTGGACCAATGAGCTTTCTGCATTATGATGCAATTACATGACACTACAACATTCTACGGCAGCCATGTTAGAACCTCATTAACATTACACAGGGAATATTTAAATAAAATGTTATGGAACTGAATGTCTAGAATTAGAACAGTATTAAACATTCTAAAAGTTGTCACAACTCTCTAAATAAATAGCTCTGGCTATATCCACTGTCCAGATGAATGAAATGTTCCATATGGTTTTTGCCACTAGCGGTAAAGTGAGTCATTTAGGGAATCATTTCTATTATATTTGTCTGTTCAGTCATAAGTTAGGTTTAATAAGAACCTTACCTTATTAATTTAGGCTAACCCCTGACTTGGTCAGCCAGATGCAGAGATAGACAGCTGTCACTCTCAGCTGTTTGCAGGCTGGCTACCCAGCACTATGTTATCTTTGACCTCTTGAGTGTGGTGGACCTTTTGATTATTATGGATCCCTTCAACACTTTGGAGCCTGTGATATCTGTTCCTGTTGGCCGAAAGAGGAAACCTTTTAAACAAGCTCATGAAAAGGAGAGAGCAAAGATGCAGCGCGGGAACTGTCTGTAAACCTACGGAGGGCTATGTCAGTGAATCACTCCAACAATAAGAATCAATCCATCCATGACTTTCTAATTATTCCTTAAATCCTTCCTTAAAGTGTATATAATCAAACTCAAAAAACTGTCCTTGATTTATCCTACAGAAAAAAACCTGTAAAACCCCCATAAACTTTTTTACAAAAGCTGTCAGAAAATGAAACACATTGTATATACCTTGTTCATCCTCTGGATACAATAAATTGGCTATGTGATTGGCTATGTGATTGGCTATGTAATTGGCTATGTGATTGGCTATGTGATTGGCTATGTGATAGGCTATGTGATAGGCTATGTGATTGGCTATGTGATTGGCTATGTGATAGGCTATGTGATTGGCTATGTGATTGGCTATGTGATAGGCTATGTGATAGGCTATGTGATTGGCTATGTGATTGCCTATGTGATTGGCTATGTGATAGGCTATGTGATTGGCTATGTGATAGGCTATGTGATAGGCTATGTGATTGGCTATGTGATTGGCTATGTGATTGGCTATTTGCACAATATAGTTGAAACAAATGGATTCTTTAAAAATGTATTTATTAATGTATCAGGATACTTTGTAACATGTAACTGTTTAAAACCCAATCTGGAGACTTTTTCTACTGCAGTTTGATTGTTTGGGGTGGATATCTAGCATTTCGCCACAAAACATGATTATTTGTCAATCTAAAATAAAATTACCTTGGTAATCATTGGTGTCTTTTCACTAGCCCATGTCATGGTAAGATTTACAAATTATAGCTCCGGCTCTTTCACAAGATATGTGTTTTAATTTGTGTAAATTTACAAACATTTCTGAAAATGGCTAGATCGCGTTTTGAAATGTAACTTAATTTAGACATTACAGAAATAGAGGTGAGAAGGAGAGAAAGGCAGGAGGAGGAGAGAAAGGCAGGAGGAGATAAAGTAGCATAGATGGTTGTGGGGATTGAACTCTTGACCTTCAGCACTATGATGTGATTTGTGTTACAACTATATCAATTTCAATCACTCACTCGTCTCCTTTCCTTATTTCCTCTCCTTATTCCCCTGTCCCCTGCAGTCCCTTCTCAGTATCCCCGGCTCACCGTTTCTGTCGAGGCACAACAGCAAGAGCAGCATCTTCAGCTTCAAGGGCGTGGGCTCGGAGAACGAGTTCGCTGACGACGAGCACAGCATGGTGGAGGAGTGCGAGGAGAGGCGGGGCCCCCGGTTCAGCCCGTACCGGCGGTGCAGCTACACGAGCTACCACCACGGTGGTGGGAAGAGGAACTCCACGGTGGACTGCAACGGCGTGGTGTCTCTGATCAGTCCGGGGACCGGCGGACGCCTTTTGCCTGAGGTGAAAATAGATAAGGCATCTGGTGACGACAGTGTAAGGAAGTCAATGAGTAACTCAGACCCGTCGAGGCATGGCCCCCACTTTCTCTATCTTATTCTCTCTCTCTCTATCTCTCCATCTTACTCTCTCTCTCTATCTTACTCTCTCTCTATCTTACTCTCTCTTTCTCTATCTTGTTCTCTCTCTGTCTATCTTATTCTCTCTCTCACTCTCTTTCTTTCTCTCTCTCTCCCTCTCTCTCTCTCTCTCTTTCTCTCTCTCTCTCTCTCTCTCTCTCTCTCCCTCTCTCCTTATCTTACTCTCTCTCTCTCTTATCTTATTCTCTCTTTTTCTCTCTATTTCGCTCTCTCTCTTCTTTGCAAGTCCGTCTGCGCTATCTGCGCTCGCCCTCCTCCCCTGCTACCTAGTATGTAGTGTATGCCATGCTGCCTCCCACCACTAGCTAAAGAAGCAAAATAGAGAAACTTTAGTTCATCAGAACAAAAGGTTCTTATTGTTCCTTTATAACTGTGTTTTTCAGTGACTACCAGCATACTGTTGTTTTATATCTCAACGTTTGAATATCCTCACGCCAAACAGTGTGTAGTTACATTGACATTAAAGGGATAGTTTGGCAATTAAGCCCTTGCTCCTGTAGACTTCCAGCCTTTGCTCTAACATTAGTATTGGCTCTAGAAACTACCTTCAACTTCCTTCAAACTGCACACAGGGACATACAAATGGTATCCATGAGTTTATCTGACTCTGGGTAAATAGAAAAGGGCTTAATTTCCAAAATCTTGAACTAGTCATTTAACATTGTACAAATTTAGCAAACTCTCTTATCTTAGGGCAACATTCAACTAAAATACAGTTGGTAAAAACAACCACATATCACAGTCATTGTAAGTAAAAACCCTCTTCAAAATAGCCAAAAATAGTCCCTTTCTTTCCAAACAATCCGTTGTGAACAAACCAAACCAAACAGAAAAGTCAAACCAATGTTTCTCTTTTGCTAGTAAGCAGCATGGTAGTTTGACCTGGCCCTTCTACATGTCTTGTACAGTGTTTTTAACTTAGCCAGCATGATAACAACTAATCTAGTGACTATGGTATCTAACCTATCCTCTCCTTCTCTTTGACTTGGTGCATGCTCAATGCATGCCGACTGGAACGGACCTCAATCCCAATAATGTTGCCCCTAATGTTCTCTACGGTAACCAGACTACTCTTCCCTCTACGTCCTCTTCAAATGCTACAGCATTTGTTACAGGACTTGAAGGTGATATTCTATGGTCAAAAAAGTACTAAGTCTGGAGACGTTTAAGGATAGGAGAACGGTTAGAGGGGTGAAATATAGTGGCAGGATTGGCACATTTAGGCAGGGGGACATTTAGGTTGGTTCAGGAGTAATGGTTGGTTCAGAGATAAGGTAAGTCAGACTGAATAATGTACATACATACACACACATACAAAATACTTCCCTGGTCAATTTCTGAATATTCAAATATTCAAGTTTTATGTAATCACAATAAGGTCAAATTTCCCCACACCGCTGCTCTCACTCTGGCTGTGAAAGACCTGCATGTTTCTAGACACAATATACTCTCCCTACCATCAGTATCCATCGACAACAAGATAAATACATTACTACCCTGTGTGCCAGCCAAAAATGTACCAATTTACAATTTATCCCACCATTCCTTCCAATCCAAACCAATCCAATCTTGTTACAAGTGCACTTCCCTCCCTGGCCAGCGATGGCGCTGTGTGGTGGTGTTCATGGTTTGACTACCATTAGTGCTTGATTCTTCTTCTTCCTCCTGGCAGCCCACTACTGAGGTTGAGGTGAAGAAGAAGCTGTCTGGTTCCCTGATGGTGTCTATGGACCAGCTCAATACCTCCTTCGGAAGGAAAGAGCGGACCAACAGTGTCATGAGCGTCATCACCAACACACTAGCGGAGGGTACTGCCTCTATACTTTACATCTCCTTACACTAACTATGCATCTCCTTACACTAACTATACATCTACCTACACTAACTATACATCTCCCTACACTAACTATACATCGCCCTACACTAACTATACATCTCCTTACACTAACTATACATCTCCCTACACTAACTATACATCTCCTTACACTAACTATACATCTACCTACACTAACTATACATCTCCCTACACTAACTATACATCTACCTACACTAACTCTACATCTCCTTACACTAACTCTACATCTCCTTACACTAACTCTACATATACCTACACTAACTATACATCTCCCTACACTAACTATACATCTCCTTACACTAACTATACATCTCCCTACACTAACTATACATCTCCCTACACTAACTATACATCTCCCTACACTAACTATACATCTCCTTACACTAACTATACATCTCCCTACACTAACTATACATCTCCTTACACTAACTATACATATCCTTACACTAACTCTACATCTCCCTACACTAACTATACATCTCCTTACACTAACTATACATCTCCCTACACTAACTATACATCTCCTTACACTAACTATACTTCACGTCACCCTACACTTTACATCTACCTACACTAACTTTACATCTCCCTACTCTAACTATGACTGTATTGTTCAGGGGTAGAACGACCTTGTCAGCTCGTGGATTTGATCTAGTAACCTTTCGGTTATTGGCCCAATGCGCTAGCCACTGGGCTACCTGCCTCCCCAACACTAATTATACTTTACATCTCCCTACACTAACTATACATCTACCTACACTAACTATACATCTCCCTACACTAACTATACATCTCCCTACACTAACTCTACATCTACCTACACTAACTATACATCTCCTTACACTAACTATACATCTACCTACACTAACTATACATCTCCCTACACTAACTATACATCTACCTACACTAACTATGCATCTCCCTACACTAACTATACATCTCCTTACACTAACTATACATCTCCCTACACTAACTATGCATCTCCCTACACTAACTATACATCTCCTTACACTAACTATACATCTCCTTACACTAACTATACATCTACCTACACTAACTATACATCTCCCTACACTAACTATACATCTCCTTACACTAACTATACATCTCCCTACACTAACTATACATCTCCCTACACTAACTATGCATCTACCTACACTAACTATACATCTCCCTACACTAACTATACATCTCCTTACACTAACTATACATCTCCTTACACTAACTATACATCTACCTACACTAACTATACATCTTCTTACACTAACTATACATCTACCTACACTAACTATACATCTCCTTACACTAACTATACATCTACCTACACTAACTATACATCTCCTTACACTAACTATACATCTCCCTACACTAACTATACATCTCCTTACACTAACTATACATCTCCCTACACTAACTATACATCTCCCTACACTAACTATGCATCTCCCTACACTAACTATACATCTCCCTACACTAACTATACATCTCCTTACACTAACTATACATCTCCCTACACTAACTATGCATCTCCCTACACTAACTATACATCTCCCTACACTAACTATGCATCTCCCTACACTAACTATACATCTCCCTACACTAACTATACATCTCCTTACACTAACTATACATCTCCCTACACTAACTATGCATCTCCCCACACTAACTATACATCTCCCTACACTAACTATACATCTCCCTACACTAACTATACATCTCCTTACACTAACTATACATCTCCCTACACTAACTATACATCTCCCTACACTAACTATACATCTCCTTACACTAACTATGCATCTCCTTACACTAACTATACATCTCCCTACACTAACTATACATCTCCCTACACTAACTATACATCTCCTTACACTAACTATACATCTCCCTACACTAACTATACATCTCCTTACACTAACTATGCATCTCCTTACACTAACTATACATCTCCCTACACTAACTATACATCTCCCTACACTAACTATACATCTCCCTACACTAACTATACATCTCCTTACACTAACTATGCATCTCCTTACACTAACTATACATCTCCCTACACTAACTATACATCTCCCTACACTAACTATGCATCTCCCTACACTAACTATACATCTCCCTACACTAACTATGCATCTCCCTACACTAACTATACATCTCCCTACACTAACTATACATCTCCTTACACTAACTATACATCTCCCTACACTAACTATGCATCTCCCTACACTAACTATACATCTCCCTACACTAACTATACATCTACCTACACTAACTATACATCTCCTTACACTAACTATACATCTCCCTACACTAACTATACATCTACCTACACTAACTATACATCTCCTTACACTAACTATACATCTCCCTACACTAACTATACATCTCCCTACACTAACTATACATCTCCCTACACTAACTATGCATCTACCTACACTAACTATACATCTCCTTACACTAACTATACATCTCCCTACACTAACTATACATCTCCTTACACTAACTATACATCTCCTTACACTAACTATACATCTACCTACACTAACTATACATCTCCCTACACGTTCTAGTTATTTCCATGCTCTATTGTTTTCACCTGACAGTGTAAACCAAAAAGTTCCAAACCTGAGGCATATTTTTCTTAGTCTAAACCGACTCTTACCTTTGATGTCCTCGTTTTGGAGGAACAGTTATTTCTAGATCAGATCAGATTTTTATTGATATACTTTCTTAGTACCCAAATGGGACTCACCTGAGGTGCCTTCCTCGCTCATTGGACGAACAGTTCTAAATCTCCTAGCTACACTGAATGTACAAAACATTAGGAACACCGTACTAATATTGAATTGCATCCCCTTTTGCCCTCAGAACAGCTTCAGTTCGTTGAGGCATGGACTCTAGAGTCAAGTAGAGGTCGACCGATTATGATTTTTCAACGCAGATACCGATACTGATTATTGGAGGACAAAAAAGCGATACCGATTAATCGGCCAATTTTTTTAAAGTGTATTTGTAATAATGACAATTACAACAATACTGAATTAACACTTATTTGAACTTAATATAATACCTGTGCTCGAACCAGGAACACAACGACAACAGCCATCCTTGAAGCAGCGTTACCCATGCAGAGCAAGGGGAACAACTACTCCAAGTCTCAGAGCGAGTGACGTTTGAAACGCTATTAGCTAGCCATTTCATATCACATCATTACACCAGCCTCATCTCGGGAGTTGATAGGCTTGAAGTCATAAACAGCAGAGCTGCTGGCAAAACGGATGAAAGTGCTGTTTGAATGAATGCTTATGAGCCTGCTGCTGTCTACCATCGCTCAGTCAGACTGCTCTATCAAATCATAGACTTAATTATAACATAACACACAGAAATGCGAGCCTTAGGTCATTAATGTGGTCGAATCCGGAAACTATCATCTCGTATTGTATCTAACGGATGGCATCCATCAGTCTAAATATTCCTGTTACATTGCACAACCTTCGATGTTATGTCATAATTACATAATATTCTGGCAAATTAGTTCGCAATGAGCCAGGCGGCCCAAACTGTGCAAAAAACGCAAGAGAAGTGACACAATTTCACCTGGTTAATATTGCCTGCTAACCTGGATTTCTTTTAGCTAAAAATGCAGGTTTAAAAATATATACTTCTGTGTATTGATTTTAAGAAAGGCATTGGTGTTTGTGGTTAGGTACACGTTGGAGCAACGACAGTCCTTTTTTGCGAATGCGCACTGCATTATATGCAATCCAGGGAACGCTAGATAAACTAGTAATATCATCAACCATGTGTAGTTATAACTAGTGATTATGATTGATTAAGTTTAATACTAGCTAGCAACTTACCTTGGCTTCTTACTGCATTCGCGTAACAGGCAGGCTCCTCGTGAGGCAGGTGGTTAGAGCGTTGGACTAGTTAACCGTAAGGTTGCAAGATTGAATCCCTGAGCTGACAAGGTAAAAATCTGTCGTTCTGCCCCTGAACAGGCAGTTAACCCACTGTTCCTAGGCCGTCATTGAAATTAAAAATGTGTTCTTAACCGACTTGCCAAGTTAAATCAAGATTAAATAAAGGTGTAAAAAAAAAATGGCAAAATCGGCATCCAAAATTACCAATTGTTATGAAAACTTGAAATCGGCCCTAATTTTATCTTGCCCATTCACCCTCAGAATGGCACACATACACAATCCATCTCTCAATTGTCACAATGCTTAAAAATCCTTCTTTAACAGGTGACATCAATAAGGAATCATAGCTTTCACCTGGAATTGCCTGGTCAGTTTGGAAAGAGCAGGTGTTCCTAATGTTTTGTATACTCTGTGTATATATTGTCATTCTTGTACTGACAGATACTTCATTACAGACATATGTCACATATACAGAACGTATTATTTCGTAACATTTATCAATAGCAGACCTTAATTCAAATACTATTTGCTTTATTTCAAATTCTTTAAGCACTTCCAAAGTGGCACTTTGGTGGGCCCAAGTTGGCGGGGACAGGGTTTGCACTGTTGGGAACTTTTCTATTGTTTTGATTTTTGATATATTCCTTTCTTTGCGGGTCTCTTAAATACTTTTCTCAGAACTGGAGGAATCTCAGCGTAGTTGTCCACCGTGGTGGTATAAGTTCTCCAACATGGTCCTCATCTGGGAGTGTTGTCCCATCTGGTTGAAGATCAAGGAGATCGTCAATCTGATCGTCATGGACCCCTTCGTGGACCTGGCCATCACTGTCTGCATCGTCCTCAACACCCTGTTCATGGCCATGGAGCACTATCCCATGACCCCGCACTTTGAGGAGGTGCTGTTCGTGGGAAACTTGGTGAGGATTTCACTAGCTCTTTTTTTTGTGTGGTATTACTGCAATTGATTTATTTTACAGACGTTTTAAGCTGGTACTTAAAGGGCACTTTACCACTTTTTAACCTTAAGAAGTGGTGTAGTGCCCCTTTAAAGGGTACTTTGAGCTGGTACTAACCTGGTATTTGTATAGTATTAAAACCTTTTCCTGCAGTCAAATTACAAGGGGCCTCATGGGCAGAATTGTATTAATAATCATAATCATAATCATAATAATAATCATAATCATAACCATAATCATAATAATAATCATAATAATAATCATAATCATAATAATAATAATAATCATAATCATAATAATAATCATAATCGTAATCATAATAATAATCATAATCGTAATCATAATAATAATCATAATCATAATAATAATCATAACCATAACCATAATCATAATCGTAATAATAATGATAATCATAATCATAATAATAATCATAATCATAATCATAATAATAATCATAACCATAACCATAATCATAATCGTAATAATAATGATAATCATAATCATAATCATAATAATAATCATAATCATAATCATAATAATAATCATAATCATAATAATAATCATAATCATAATAATAATCATAATCATAATCATAATCATAATCATAATTAATCAACTTTTTTTTATTTTTTATCTGGTGGTTCTATGTCAAACCATTTTGTTATATTTTAGTCTTCATTGATGTATCTAAAGTGTAATATTGGGTTGCAAACTGAAACATTTTATACATTTCAACTCTATATCTGACATGGTACAAGTGTGTTCTTTTTTTAAAAGCCATAACCATGTGTGTGAGGTGTATACTTTTGTTTCAAAGTAGATTTGTTTAAGACTACCAAGAAACACTCTGTGTGACCCTGATTTAACCCACTGCAGTAAAAGGTTAACTAAGAAAGTATATGGAAGCGTTAGACATTTTCAATTATTGACCTCAAATAATTCAACACAATGAATAGGACAGTAAGTAGAGGCCAGGGAACAGGAAAGACTGTAGTAGAGTATGTGCCAAATTGGTAGTGGGACAGATACACTACATTATCAAAAGTATGTGGACACCGGCTTGTCGGACATCATTCTAAAATCATGGGCATTAATATGGAGTTGTTCCCCTCTTTGCTGCTATGACAGCCTCCACTCTTCTGGTAAGGCTTTACACTAGATGATGGATCATTGCAGCGGGGACTTGATTCCATTTAGCCACAAGAGCATTAGTGAGGTCAGGCACAGATGTTGGTTGTTAGAACTGGCTCGCAGTCGTCGGTCCAATTCATCCCAAAGGTGTTCGATGGAGTTGAGGTCAAACCATTTCAGTATCCGCCTTGCTTTGTGCACAGGGCATTTGTCATGCTGAAACAGGGAAGGGCAAAGTTGGAAGCACAGAATTGTCTAGAATGTCATTGTATGCTGTAGTGTTAAGATTTCCCTTCACTGGAACTAAGAAAAACAACCCCAGACCATTATTCCTCCTCCACCAAACTTTACAGTTGGCCCTATGCATTTGGACAGGTAGTGTTCTCCTGGCATCCACCAAACCCAGATTTGTCCATAGGACTGCCAGAAGGTGAAGGGTGATTCAATACTCCAAAGAACGCGTTTCCACTGCTCCAGAGTCCAATGGCGTCGAGCTTTACACCACTCCAGCAGACGCTTGGCAATGCACATGGTGATCTTAGGCTTGTGTGCGGCTTCTTTGCCATGGAAACCCATTTCCTGTAGCTCCTAACAAACAGTTATTGTGCTGACGTTGCTTCGAGAGGCAGTTTGGACCTCGGTAGTGAGTGATAGACCCGAGGATAGGCGATTTAGAGCGAGGCGATCCCGTTCTGTGAGCTTGTGCGGCCTACCACTTCACGGTTAAGCTGTTGTTGCTCCTAGACATTTCCACTTCACAATAACAGCACTTACAGTTTACTGGGGCAGCCCTAGTAGGGCAGAAATTTGACGAACTGACTTATTGGATAGGTGACATCCTATGACGGTGCCACGTTGAAAGTCAACGAGCTCTTCAGTTTGGGCCATTCTACTGCTTATGTTTGTCTATGGAAATGGCATGGCTGTGTGCTCAATGTAATACACCTGTCAGGGGTGTCCACATGTGTGTATGGCCTAACCGCTAGCTAGAACATCCCAGGACAATCTCTATCTCTCTCTCTCTCTTCAGTAGTTGTACCCTCATTCCATATCTTCTCTCCTCTCCCCTCTGTCTGTGCACTTCTCTTCCCTTCTCTCCTCTTCTCCCTCCCTCCTTACATTTGTCATTTTAGTCATTTAGCAGGCACTCTTATCCAGAGTGACTTACAGTAGTGAGAGCATACATTTTCATACTTTTTGTACTGGTCCCATGTGGGAGTTGAACCCACAACCCTGGCGTTGCAAGCTCCATGCTCTACCCCCCATTTCTTACATAGGACTGGTCTGGTCTGTAGAGGGGCGTTTCTCTCTTTCTCTTCCTCTCTCCCTCTCTCTCCCCCTCTTTCTCCCTCTCTCTCCCTCTCCCCTAGCAGTGTCCAGACAGCACTCTGTTTCACTCTCCCTGCGGTCTCTGTGCTGGTGGGAGGCCTACATTAATATTGTATGCTGCCTGATCGATTAGCTTCTCTAAAATGGGGCCCGAATCACTGCTCTCTTCCTTTGAAAACCCAAACTAGGCTTTTTACCATTAGCATTTCTACAGAAACGGTGTCTTGTTCTTGAGCAGCACATTTCATCATATTCTACTAGCATGTTAGCATGGATAGCTTGCTTATTTGCTCAGGTCTACTACCTAATGCTAGCTAAAGCTAATAGCTAATACTGTTAGCATGGATAGCACAGCAGTATAAGACAGTCACTCTGTTTGTGGTAAGGGTATGATATTTATAACAGCGGTTTGATCAATAATAGCAGCCGAAAAACGTATCACTTTCATTGAATTGTGAGAAACAGATATACTCTTCACAGCCTGATGAAGATAACATGCAATATGTCACTTACTATCTGATTTGATTAGAGCAGTGTGTGTATGTGTGAAACAGCAGTTAATAACAGCAGGTAAAAACTGTGTATTATAGGGTTGGGAATTGCCAGGGACCTCACGATACTGTATTATCATGATACTTAGATGCCGATACGATATGTATTACGATTCCCACGATTCTATATGTATTGTGATTTGCTGTTCCAACCTTATTGCTCACTATATGTCTGCTGAAAAGGGGCAAGAGAGAGCCATAAGAAAACAACACCATATGTCTGCTGAAAAGGGGCAAGAGAGAGCCATAAGAAAACAACACCATATGTCTGCTGAAAAGGGGCAAGAGAGAGCCATAAGAAAACAACACTATATGTCTGCTGAAAAGGGGCAAGAGAGAGCCATAAGAAAACAACACTATATGTCTGCTGAAAAGGGGCAAGAGAGAGCAATAAGAAAACAACACTATATGTCTGCTGAAAAGGGGCAAGAGAGAGCCATAAGAAAACAACACTATATGTCTGCTGAAAAGGGGCAAGAGAGAGCCATAAGAAAACAACACTATATGTCTGCTGAAAAGGGGCAAGAGAGAGCAATAAGAAAACAACACTATATGTCTGCTGAAAAGGGGCAAGAGAGAGCCATAAGAAAACAACACTATATGTCTGCTGAAAAGGGGCAAGAGAGAGCCATAAGAAAACAACACCATATGTCTGCTGAAAAGGGGCGAGAGAGAGCCATAAGAAAACAACACTATATGTCTGCTGAAAAGGGGCAAGAGAGAGCCATAAGAAAACAACACCATATGTCTGCTGAAATAAGGCAAGAGAGAGCCATAAGAAAACAACACCATTTGTCTGCTGAAAAGGGGCAAGAGAGAGCCATAAGAAAACAACACCATATGTCTGCTGAAAAGGGGCAAGAGAGAGCCATAAGAAAACAACACCATATGTCTGCTGAAAAGGGGCAAGAGAGAGCAATAAGAAAACAACACCATATGTCTGCTGAAAAGGGGCAAGAGAGAGCCATAAGAAACCAACACTATATGTCTGCTGAAAAGGGGCAAGAGAGAGCCATAAGAAAACAACACTATATGTCTGCTGAAAAGGGGTAAGAGAGAGCCATAAGAAAACAACACTATATGTCTGCTGAAAAGGGGCAAGAGAGAGCCATAAGAAAACAACACTATATGTCTGCTGAAAAGGGGCAAGAGAGAGACATAAGAAAACAACACCATATGTCTGCTGAAAAGGGGCAAGAGAGAGCCATAAGAAAACAACACCATATGTCTGCTGAAAAGGGGCAAGAGAGAGCCATAAGAAAACAACACCATATGTCTGCTGAAAAGGGGCAAGAGAGAGCCATAAGAAAACAACACCATATGTCTGCTGAAAAGGGGCAAGAGAGAGCCATAAGAAAACAACACTATATGTCTGATGAAAAGGGACAAGAGAGAGCCATAAGAAAACAACACCATATGTCTGCTGAAAAGGGGCAAGAGAGAGCAATAAGAAAACAACACCATATGTCTGCTGAAAAGGGGCAAGAGAGAGCAATAAGAAAACAACACTATATGTCTGATGAAAAGGGGCAAGAGAGAGCAATAAGAAAACAACACTATATGTCTGCTGAAAAGGGGCAAGAGAGAGCCATAAGAAAACAACACCATATGTCTGCTGAAAAGGGGCAAGAGAGAGCCATAAGAAAACAACACTATATGTCTGCTGAAAAGGGGCAAGAGAGAGCCATAAGAAAACAACACCATATGTCTGCTGAAATAAGGCAAGAGAGAGCCATAAGAAAACAACACCATTTGTCTGCTGAAAAGGGGCAAGAGAGAGCCATAAGAAAACAACACCATATGTCTGCTGAAAAGGGGCAAGAGAGAGCCATAAGAAAACAACACCATATGTCTGCTGAAAAGGGGCAAGAGAGAGCAATAAGAAAACAACACCATATGTCTGCTGAAAAGGGGCAAGAGAGAGCCATAAGAAACCAACACTATATGTCTGCTGAAAAGGGGCAAGAGAGAGCCATAAGAAAACAACACTATATGTCTGCTGAAAAGGGGTAAGAGAGAGCCATAAGAAAACAACACTATATGTCTGCTGAAAAGGGGCAAGAGAGAGCCATAAGAAAACAACACTATATGTCTGCTGAAAAGGGGCAAGAGAGAGCCATAAGAAAACAACACCATATGTCTGCTGAAAAGGGGCAAGAGAGAGCCATAAGAAAACAACACCATATGTCTGCTGAAAAGGGGCAAGAGAGAGCCATAAGAAAACAACACCATATGTCTGCTGAAAAGGGGCAAGAGAGAGCCATAAGAAAACAACACCATATGTCTGCTGAAAAGGGGCAAGAGAGAGCCATAAGAAAACAACACTATATGTCTGATGAAAAGGGACAAGAGAGAGCCATAAGAAAACAACACCATATGTCTGCTGAAAAGGGGCAAGAGAGAGCAATAAGAAAACAACACCATATGTCTGCTGAAAAGGGGCAAGAGAGAGCAATAAGAAAACAACACTATATGTCTGATGAAAAGGGGCAAGAGAGAGCAATAAGAAAACAACACTATATGTCTGCTGAAAAGGGGCAAGAGAGAGCCATAAGAAAACAACACCATATGTCTGCTGAAAAGGGGCAAGAGAGAGCCATAAGAAAACAACACTATATGTCTGCTGAAAAGGGGCAAGAGAGAGCAATAAGAAAACAACACCATATGTCTGCTGAAAAGGGGCAAGAGAGAGCAATAAGAAAACAACACCATATGTCTGCTGAAAAGGGGCAAGAGAGAGCCATAAGAAAACAACACCATATGTCTGCTGAAAAGGGGCAAGAGAGAGCCATAAGAAAACAACACCATATGTCTGCTGAAAAGGGGCAAGAGAGAGCCATAAGAAAACAACACCATATGTCTGCTGAAAAGGGGCAAGAGAGAGCAATAAGAAAACAACACTATATGTCTGCTGAAAAGGGGCAAGAGAGAGCCATAAGAAAACAACACTATATGTCTGCTGAAAAGGGGCAAGAGAGAGCAATAAGAAAACAACACCATATGTCTGCTGAAAAGGGGCAAGAGAGAGCCATAAGAAAACAACACTATATGTCTGCTGAAAAGGGGCAAGAGAGAGCAATAAGAAAACAACACCATATGTCTGCTGAAAAGGGGCAAGAGAGAGCCACAAGAAAACAACACTATATGTCTGCTGAAAAGGGGCAAGAGAGAGCCATAAGAAAACAACACTATATGTCTGCTGAAAGGGGGCAAGAGAGAGCCATAAGAAAACAACACTATATGTCTGCTGAAAAGGGGCAAGAGAGAGCCATAAGAAAACAACACCATATGTCTGCTGAAAAGGGGCAAGAGAGAGCAATAAGAAAACAACACTATATGTCTGCTGAAAAGGGGCAAGAGAGAGCCATAAGAAAACAACACTATATGTCTGCTGAAAAGGGGCAAGAGAGAGCCATAAGAAAACAACACCATATGTCTGCTGAAAAGGGGCGAGAGAGAGCCATAAGAAAACAACACCATATGTCTGCTGAAAAGGGGCAAGAGAGAGCCATAAGAAAACAACACCATATGTCTGCTGAAAAGGGGCAAGAGAGAGCCATAAGAAAACAACACCATATGTCTGCTGAAAAGAGGCAAGAGAGAGCAATAAGAAAACAACACCATATGTCTGCTGAAAAGGGGCAAGAGAGAGCCATAAGAAAACAACACCATATGTCTGCTGAAAAGGGGCGAGAGAGAGCCATAAGAAAACAACACTATATGTCTGCTGAAAAGGGGCAAGAGAGAGCCATAAGAAAACAACACTATATGTCTGCTGAAAAGGGGCAAGAGAGAGCCATAAGAAAACAACACTATATGTCTGATGAAAAGGGACAAGAGAGAGCCATAAGAAAACAACACCATATGTCTGCTGAAAAGGGGCAAGAGAGAGCAATAAGAAAACAACACCATATGTCTGCTGAAAAGGGGCAAGAGAGAGCAATAAGAAAACAACACTATATGTCTGCTGAAAAGGGGCAAGAGAGAGCCATAAGAAAACAACACCATATGTCTGCTGAAAAGGGGCAAGAGAGAGCCATAAGAAAACAACACCATATGTCTGCTGAAAAGGGGCAAGAGAGAGCCATAAGAAAACAACACCATATGTCTGCTGAAAAGGGGCAAGAGAGAGCAATAAGAAAACAACACTATATGTCTGCTGAAAAGGGGCAAGAGAGAGCCATAAGAAAACAACACTATATATCTGCTGAAAAGGGGCAAGAGAGAGCAATAAGAAAACAACACCATATGTCTGCTGAAAAGGGGCAAGAGAGAGCCATAAGAAAACAACACTATATGTCTGCTGAAAAGGGGCAAGAGAGAGCAATAAGAAAACAACACCATATGTCTGCTGAAAAGGGACAAGAGAGAGCCATAAGAAAACAACACTATATGTCTGCTGAAAAGGGGCGAGAGAGAGCCATAAGAAAACAACACTATATGTCTGCTGAAAAGGGGCAAGAGAGAGCCATAAGAAAACAACACCATATGTCTGCTGAAAAGGGGCAAGAGAGAGCCATAAGAAAACAACACCATATGTCTGCTGAAAAGGGGCAAGAGAGAGCCATAAGAAAACAACACCATATGTCTGCTGAAAAGGGGCAAGAGAGAGCCATAAGAAAACAACACCATATGTCTGCTGAAAAGGGGCAAGAGAGAGCCATAAGAAAACAACACTATATGTCTGATGAAAAGGGACAAGAGAGAGCCATAAGAAAACAACACCATATGTCTGCTGAAAAGGGGCAAGAGAGAGCAATAAGAAAACAACACCATATGTCTGCTGAAAAGGGGCAAGAGAGAGCAATAAGAAAACAACACTATATGTCTGATGAAAAGGGGCAAGAGAGAGCAATAAGAAAACAACACTATATGTCTGCTGAAAAGGGGCAAGAGAGAGCCATAAGAAAACAACACCATATGTCTGCTGAAAAGGGGCAAGAGAGAGCCATAAGAAAACAACACTATATGTCTGCTGAAAAGGGGCAAGAGAGAGCAATAAGAAAACAACACCATATGTCTGCTGAAAAGGGGCAAGAGAGAGCAATAAGAAAACAACACCATATGTCTGCTGAAAAGGGGCAAGAGAGAGCCATAAGAAAACAACACCATATGTCTGCTGAAAAGGGGCAAGAGAGAGCCATAAGAAAACAACACCATATGTCTGCTGAAAAGGGGCAAGAGAGAGCCATAAGAAAACAACACCATATGTCTGCTGAAAAGGGGCAAGAGAGAGCAATAAGAAAACAACACTATATGTCTGCTGAAAAGGGGCAAGAGAGAGCCATAAGAAAACAACACTATATGTCTGCTGAAAAGGGGCAAGAGAGAGCAATAAGAAAACAACACCATATGTCTGCTGAAAAGGGGCAAGAGAGAGCCATAAGAAAACAACACTATATGTCTGCTGAAAAGGGGCAAGAGAGAGCAATAAGAAAACAACACCATATGTCTGCTGAAAAGGGGCAAGAGAGAGCAATAAGAAAACAACACCATATGTCTGCTGAAAAGGGGCAAGAGAGAGCCATAAGAAAACAACACTATATGTCTGCTGAAAAGGGGCAAGAGAGAGCCATAAGAAAACAACACTATATGTCTGCTGAAAGGGGGCAAGAGAGAGCCATAAGAAAACAACACTATATGTCTGCTGAAAAGGGGCAAGAGAGAGCCATAAGAAAACAACACCATATGTCTGCTGAAAAGGGGCAAGAGAGAGCAATAAGAAAACAACACTATATGTCTGCTGAAAAGGGGCAAGAGAGAGCCTTAAGAAAACAACACTATATGTCTGCTGAAAAGGGGCAAGAGAGAGCCATAAGAAAACAACACCATATGTCTGCTGAAA
Organism: Oncorhynchus mykiss; assembly: GCF_057628025.1. Classification (NCBI taxonomy): domain Eukaryota; kingdom Metazoa; phylum Chordata; class Actinopteri; order Salmoniformes; family Salmonidae; genus Oncorhynchus; species Oncorhynchus mykiss. The sequence goes on along the minus strand of NC_143030.1, from coordinate 72,907,102 downwards.
AGGGGCGAGAGAGAGCCATAAGAAAACAACACCATATGTCTGCTGAAAAGGGGCAAGAGAGAGCCATAAGAAAACAACACCATATGTCTGCTGAAAAGGGGCAAGAGAGAGCCATAAGAAAACAACACCATATGTCTGCTGAAAAGAGGCAAGAGAGAGCAATAAGAAAACAACACCATGTGTCTGCTGAAAAGGGGCAAGAGAGAGCCATAAGAAAACAACACCATATGTCTGCTGAAAAGGGGCGAGAGAGAGCCATAAGAAAACAACACTATATGTCTGCTGAAAAGGGGCAAGAGAGAGCCATAAGAAAACAACACTATATGTCTGCTGAAAAGGGGCAAGAGAGAGCCATAAGAAAACAACACTATATGTCTGATGAAAAGGGACAAGAGAGAGCCATAAGAAAACAACACCATATGTCTGCTGAAAAGGGGCAAGAGAGAGCAATAAGAAAACAACACCATATGTCTGCTGAAAAGGGGCAAGAGAGAGCAATAAGAAAACAACACTATATGTCTGCTGAAAAGGGGCAAGAGAGAGCCATAAGAAAACAACACCATATGTCTGCTGAAAAGGGGCAAGAGAGAGCCATAAGAAAACAACACCATATGTCTGCTGAAAAGGGGCAAGAGAGAGCCATAAGAAAACAACACCATATGTCTGCTGAAAAGGGGCAAGAGAGAGCAATAAGAAAACAACACTATATGTCTGCTGAAAAGGGGCAAGAGAGAGCCATAAGAAAACAACACTATATATCTGCTGAAAAGGGGCAAGAGAGAGCAATAAGAAAACAACACCATATGTCTGCTGAAAAGGGGCAAGAGAGAGCCATAAGAAAACAACACTATATGTCTGCTGAAAAGGGGCAAGAGAGAGCAATAAGAAAACAACACCATATGTCTGCTGAAAAGGGACAAGAGAGAGCCATAAGAAAACAACACTATATGTCTGCTGAAAAGGGGCAAGAGAGAGCCATAAGAAAACAACACTATATGTCTGCTGAAAAGGGGCAAGAGAGAGCCATAAGAAAACAACACTATATGTCTGCTGAAAAGGGGCAAGAGAGAGCCATAAGAAAACAACACCATATGTCTGCTGAAAAGGGGCAAGAGAGAGCCATAAGAAAACAACACTATATGTCTGCTGAAAAGGGGCAAGAGAGAGCAATAAGAAAACAACACCATATATCTGCTGAAAAGGGGCAAGAGAGAGCCATAAGAAAACAACACTATATGTCTGCTGAAAAGGGGCAAGAGAGAGCAATAAGAAAACAACACCATATGTCTGCTGAAAAGGGACAAGAGAGAGCCATAAGAAAACAACACTATATGTCTGCTGAAAAGGGGCAAGAGAGAGCCATAAGAAAACAACACCATATGTCTGCTGAAAAGGGGCGAGAGAGAGCCATAAGAAAACAACACTATATGTCTGCTGAAAAGGGGCAAGAGAGAGCCATAAGAAAACAACACCATATGTCTGCTGAAAAGGGGCAAGAGAGAGCCATAAGAAAACAACACCATATGTCTGCTGAAAAGGGGCAAGAGAGAGCCATAAGAAAACAACACCATATGTCTGCTGAAAAGGGGCAAGAGAGAGCCATAAGAAAACAACACCATATGTCTGCTGAAAAGGGGCAAGAGAGAGCCATAAGAAAACAACACTATATGTCTGATGAAAAGGGACAAGAGAGAGCCATAAGAAAACAACACTATATATCTGCTGAAAAGGGGCAAGAGAGAGCAATAAGAAAACAACACCATATGTCTGCTGAAAAGGGGCAAGAGAGAGCCATAAGAAAACAACACTATATGTCTGCTGAAAAGGGGCAAGAGAGAGCAATAAGAAAACAACACCATATGTCTGCTGAAAAGGGACAAGAGAGAGCCATAAGAAAACAACACTATATGTCTGCTGAAAAGGGGCAAGAGAGAGCCATAAGAAAACAACACTATATGTCTGCTGAAAAGGGGCAAGAGAGAGCCATAAGAAAACAACACTATATGTCTGCTGAAAAGGGGCAAGAGAGAGCCATAAGAAAACAACACCATATGTCTGCTGAAAAGGGGCAAGAGAGAGCCATAAGAAAACAACACTATATGTCTGCTGAAAAGGGGCAAGAGAGAGCAATAAGAAAACAACACCATATATCTGCTGAAAAGGGGCAAGAGAGAGCCATAAGAAAACAACACTATATGTCTGCTGAAAAGGGGCAAGAGAGAGCAATAAGAAAACAACACCATATGTCTGCTGAAAAGGGACAAGAGAGAGCCATAAGAAAACAACACTATATGTCTGCTGAAAAGGGGCAAGAGAGAGCCATAAGAAAACAACACCATATGTCTGCTGAAAAGGGGCAAGAGAGAGCCATAAGAAAACAACACCATATGTCTGCTGAAAAGGGGCAAGAGAGAGCCATAAGAAAACAACACCATATGTCTGCTGAAAAGGGGCAAGAGAGAGCCATAAGAAAACAACACCATATGTCTGCTGAAAAGGGGCAAGAGAGAGCCATAAGAAAACAACACTATATGTCTGCTGAAAAGGGGCAAGAGAGAGCCATAAGAAAACAACACCATATGTCTGCTGAAAAGGGGCAAGAGAGAGCCATAAGAAAACAACACTATATGTCTGCTGAAAAGGGGCAAGAGAGAGAGCCATAAGAAAACAACACCATATGTCTGCTGAAAAGGGGCAAGAGAGAGCCATAAGAAAACAACACTATATGTCTGCTGAAAAGGGGCAAGAGAGAGCCATAAGAAAACAACACCATATGTCTGCTGAAAAGGGGCAAGAGAGAGCCATAAGAAAACAACACTATATGTCTGCTGAAAAGGGGCAAGAGAGAGCCATAAGAAAACAACACCATATGTCTGCTGAAAAGGGGCAAGAGAGAGCCATAAGAAAACAAGTTTTGATCAGTCATGGAAATTAAAGTGCTGAAAACAAATTGGCTCCCTATTTAAAAAGAAGATGGAGAACAAGCTATGAAGGAAAAATCCTGGAGTTTTGGTGCAGGTACAGCCAACTAGCACAGATACAGCCCCGTGCCTTGCCACGCCTTGATCTATGGACACCTCCGTGATTAACTACGACCTTCAATCATTCATTACACTCAGATGAACTATGACATTTAGTCGTTCATTACACTCAGATGAACTATGACATTTAGTCATTCATTACACACAGTTGAACTATGACCTTCAATCATTCATTAGAATCAGATGAACTATGACCTTCAGCCATTTATTAGAATCAGATTAGCAGAACACAGAGGTGTCACAATATCCTTACTGACTTCAGAGCAGCTGTGAGATTTGGAAAGACAAAATGTCACTGTGGTGGGGGGCTAGTTTTGCACATTTTCCCAGTCTGAAAAGTACTAGCCTCTGGATAGCTGTCCACCTTAATTTCGATGTAAAATAGTGCTCACTGCACCCTTTTTGAATAATTACAGTACGAGTTCGTACAGTACATCTGACCTCTGTTGGTCCCTGTGACAAGGTAAAGGTTCTAGTAGCAGTTACTCTACCTGACCTCTGACCTCTATCCGTCCCTGCCAGGTGTTCACAGGGATCTTTGCTGTGGAGATGTTTGCCAAGTTGGTTGCCATGGATCCCTACTACTACTTCCAGGAGGGGTGGAACTGCTTCGATGGCTTCATTGTGACTCTGTCCTTAGTGGAGCTGGCATTGGCTGACGTGGAGGGGCTGTCTGTGCTCAGATCATTCCGATTGGTAAACTCTTTTTGAGCCCTGTCCTCCCCTGTTTGTTGTGTATTCAAATGATGTTAAATACACAGTGTGCATTGATTCAGTTACTGAATGATTACATGGTTATTGCTCAGCTACAGTACTGTCTCTATTATAGTGATACATTTACTATGTGAAAAATCACTTATATACTGCCTTACTAGTCTATGTAAAGCTACTTTTCAACACATATGTATGGTCTTAATTGGAGCCAGTTTTCTACAGCAGGAAAATACATCTGCAGTAACAGGAAATGTGGATTATAATTCATGGATATTTTTGTATGGGTTGATACATTTTTAGTCAGGGCAAATAAAGTCTGAAATTTCAAAGTGGTCTAATGCACTTTCGAGACCAGGCTCTGTCGCAGCTGGACGTTAATTGGGAGGCCCATGGGGCAGTGCACGATTGGCCCAGCGTCGTCCAGGTTAGGGGAGGGTTTGGCCGGCAGGGATGTCCTTATCCCATCGCGCACTAGCAACTCCTGAGGCTGGCAGGGTGCAGTGCACGCTGACATGGTCGCCAGATGCACAGTGTTTCCTCCGACACATTGGTGCGGCTGGCTTCCAGGTTAAGTGGGCATTGTGTCAAGAAGCAGTGCGGCTTGGTTGGGTTGTGTTTCAGAGGACACGCTCTCGACCTTCGCTTCTCCCAAGTCCATACGGGAGTTGCAGCAATGAGACAAGACTGTAACTACCAATTGGATACCACGAAATTGGGGAGAAAAACGGGTAAAAGTAACAAAAAACACAATTTAAAAAAAATAATAATTAAAATACACTACAAGTTTGCAATTCCTGCTGTGCAGTAAACTTGTCAGCAACAAAAGAGTGATCGAATTCTGTGTAACTGCTACTTCTACCTCTATAGCAACTACCATGCCAATACCCCAAGAGCCATTGCTGCAACAGGGCTATTGATCACTCAACCCTCTGCTGATAATATGTATTTTCCTCTCTCCCTTCTTCTGCCATTCTCACATCTTCTCTTTGTCCCTCTCTTCCTCCACCTCTCTCCCCACTCAGCTGAGAGTGTTTAAACTGGCCAAGTCATGGCCCACACTCAACATGCTGATTAAAATTATCGGTAACTCTGTGGGCGCCCTGGGAAACCTGACCCTCGTCTTAGCTCTCATCGTCTTCATCTTTGCCGTGGTCGGCATGCAGCTGTTCGGCAAGAACTACAAGGACTGTGTGTGTAAGATCGCCCTGGACTGTGAGCTGCCCCGCTGGCACATGCACGACTTCTTCCACTCGTTCCTGATGGTGTTCCGGGTGCTGTGCGGGGAGTGGATCGAGACCATGTGGGACTGTATGGAGGTGGCTGGCCAGGGCATGTGTCTCATCGTCTTCATGATGGTCATGGTCATCGGGAACTTGGTGGTAAGTGTCCCCAGAGTGTATGGTTGGGATGGGGAATGTTAGCCTTCCCGACGGACGGTTCTCAAACCCCAGTCTCCATGGCGATGGCAGTGACTGTAACCGCTGGCCCAAGAAACGTAAGTCTCCGGGGAGAGCAGTTTGCTGTCTTATGAACGCCATATTCGTTGCACTACCCCCACCGAACAAGAGAGCGTGTCCCAAGCTACACATACCAGGTCGCGTTTGTACACACATCTCTGTTGGCCATATCAGATCCACTCTCACGTCTGACCCAGTGTGTCTCCTCTCCTTCCTACAGGTGTTGAACCTTTTCCTTGCCTTGCTGCTGTCCTCGTTCAGCGCAGACAATTTAGCCGCAACAGATGACGACGGAGAAATGAACAACCTTCAGATCTCCGTCATCCGTATCAAGAAGGGCATCGCCTGGTTCAAGATCAAGCTGGCAGAGTTGGTGCTCAGCTTGACCAAGAAGCCTCCGGTGGAGGATGAACAGAAAACCGTAGACGACATGTACGACAAGAAACTGAACTGTATCGCCAACCAGAGTGGTGTGGATATCAACCGCGACCTGGACTACACCAAGAATGGTAACGGCACCACTAGTGGTATGGGAAGCAGCTTCGGGAGGTACTTGATCGACGAGGACCACATGTCGTTCATCCACAACCCTAACCTGACCGTGTGCGTTCCTATCGCGGTCGGAGAGTCCGACTTCGAAAACCTCAACACCGAGGAATTCAGCAGCGAGTCGGAGAACGAGAACAGCAAAGATGTGAGTGAACAGATTTAGTTAGCCACATTTTGAGTGATAATGTAGTGTATATGTTGTCATGACAACATGACAAATCAACAGGGCTCTGATGTAAAGTAGTGCCCTATAAGGAATAGTGTACTACTTTACAGTTTATCTCTTGTTAATTATGTTGTAGTAATATTTTGGTAATGTTGCAGGAGGTAATGTTGGGGTTATGTTGTAGTAATGTTATGGTAATGTAGGAGGCAATGTCGGGGTTATGTTATATTAATGTTTTGGTAATGTTTCAGGAGGTAATGTTAGGGTTATGGTGTAGCAATGATGTGGTAATGTTGTGAGAGGTAACGTTGTGGTTATGGTGTAGTAATGTTGTGGTAATGTCACAGGATGTAATGCTGAGTTATGTTGTAGTAATGTTGCGGTAATGTTGTAGGAGGTAATGTTGGGGTTATGGTGTAGTGCTGTTTTGGTAATGTTGCAGGAGTTAATGTTAGGGTTATGGTGTAGGGATGTTTTGGTAATGTTGCAGGAGTTAATGTTGGGGTTATGGTGTATTAATGTTGCGGTAATGTTGCTGGAGGTAATACTGGGGTTATGGTGTAGGGATGTTTTGATAATGTTGCAGGAGTTAATGTTAGGGTTATGTTGTAATAATGTTTTGGAATGATGTTGTATTTTTACACAGGGTAAGTAATGCTGTGGTTAATCTGTAGTTATGTTGTGGTAATGTTGTAATAATGTTGCAGTAATCTGGTCTGGGGATAATGTTGTAGTAGACAAATGTTGTAGTTATGTTGTAGTAATGTTTCATTTTTGTTTGGTAGTTTTGTGGTTATGTTTTAGTAATGTTGCGGTAATGTTGTGGTACTGTTGTGGTAATGTTATTTGCAATGTTGTGGTTATGTTGTGGTAATGTTGTGGAAGTGTTGTGGTAATGCTTTACTCCATGGTTGTTATTGTTGTTGTGGCCTCCTGGCTGTAAAGTATGGGTATGGTCACCAATGTAACAATAGTTTCATGTCCAAAGCTCTGATGTAATTCCATTACTCAATAGTATACACACTCATATACAGTTGAATTGGGAAGTTTACGTACACTTAGGTTGGAGTCCACAACCACTCCTCAAATTTCTTGTTAACAAACTATAGTTTTGGCAAGTCGGTTCGGACATCTACTTTGTGCATGACACAAGTCATTTTTCCAACAATTGTTTACAGACAGATTATTTCACGTATAATTCCCTGTATCACAATTCCAGTGGGTCAGAAGTTTACATACACTAAGTTGACTGTGCCTTTATACAGCATGGAAAATTCCAGAAAATTATGTCATGGCTTTAGAAGCTTCTGATGGGCTAATTGACATAATTTGAGTCAATTGGAGGTGTACCTGTGGATGTATTTCAAGGCCTACCTTCAAACTCAGCGCCTCTTTGCTTGACATCATGGGAAAATCTAAAGAAAGCTGCCAAGACCTCTGTCTCTCCCTCTCTCTCTCTGTCTGTATATGTGTGTCTCTCTGTCTCTCCGTCTCTCCCTCTCTCTCTGTGTCTGTCTGTATATGTGTGTCTCTCTGTCTCTCCCTCTCTCTCTGTGTCTGTCTGAATCTGTGTGTCTCTGTCTCTCTCTGTGTCTTTCTGAATCTGTGTGTCTCTGTCTCTCTCTGTGTCTGTCTGAATCTGTCTGTCTCTGTCTCTCTCTGTGTCTGTCTGAATCTGTGTGTCTCTGTCTCTCTCTGTGTCTGTCTGAATCTGTGTGTCTCTGTCTCTCTCTGCGTCTGTCTGTATCTGTGTGTGTAGCTGGATGACACCAGCTCATCAGAGGGCAGCACCATAGACATCAAGCCTGATGTGGAGGTGGAGGCGGTGGTGGTGGAGGCTGAAGAAGTGTACTTAGACCCAGAAAACTGTTGGACACCTGGTAGGACTGCACCCTGTCCCTCCCTGCCTCTCCCTTCCCTGCCCCGCCCTGAACCACCACGGCCTGACGCTCCCGCCCTCTACTGCCCTCCACCACCTTTCCTGCCCCGCCCTGAACCACCACGGCCTGACGCTCCCGCCCTCTACTGCCCTCCCCCATCTTTCCTGCCCCGCCCTGAACCACCACGGCCTGACGCTCCCGCCCTCTACTGCCCTCCCCCACCTTTCCTGCCCCGCCCTGAACCACCACGGCCTGACGCTCCCGCCCTCTACTGCCCTCCCCCACCTTCCCTGCCCTGCCCCGCCCTGAACCACCACGGCCTGACGCTCCCGCCCTCTACTGCCCTCCCCCACCTTTCCTGCCCCGCCTTGAACCACCACGGCCTGACGCTCCCGCCCTCTACTGCCCTCCCCCACCTTTCCTGCCCCGCCCTGAACCACCACGGCCTGACGCTCCCGCCCTCTACTGCCCTCCCCCACCTTTCCTTCCCTGCCCCGCCCTGAACCACCACGGCCTGATGCTCCCGCCCTCTACTGCCCTCCCCCACCTTCCCTTCCCTGCCCCGCCCTGAACCACCACGGCCTGACGCTCCCGCCCTGAACCACCACGGCCTGACGCTCCCGCCCTCTACTGCCCTCCCCCACCTTCCCTGCCCTGCCCCGCCCTGAACCACCACGGCCTGACGCTCCCGCCCTCTACTGCCCTCCCCCACCTTTCCTTGCATGTCAGTTGCCCAATGTGTAATCCCTACAAGGTATTTAAATCACAAGCAAATGACTGAGGTATCGTATTATGTGTGCCTGTCCCCTTCTATACAGAGTGTATTATCAAGTATCCTTGCTGCGATGTGCCCATCACTCACGGGTGGGGAAAATATTGGTGGTTCCTGAGAAAGACATGCTATCTTATTGTGGAGCATAACTGGTTCGAAACCGTCATTATCTTTATGATCCTACTCAGTAGTGGGGCCCTGGTAAGTCACAGTGTGGAATGTTAACAGACACACACACACACACACACACACACACACACACACACACACACACACACACACACACACACACACACACACACACACACACACACACACACACACACACACACACAGCTACGACCAGTGTGTGAGTGGAGAAGGTTATCTTTTTAAGGGCTGTCTCTCTCTACCTAGAACAAGACATGGAGTGGTACAGTCACCAGGCCCAGTCTCTGAAGAGGGTGGGGGGAGGGGCCAGGCAGGAGCATCACAGCCAGTCACTGTACTAAGGAGGGTTGGGGGAAGGGCCAGGCAGGAGCATCACAGCCAGTCACTGTACTAAGGAGGGTTGGGGGAGGGGCAAGGCAGGAGCATCACAGCCAGTGCACTTCATACAGAATATGGTGCCATTTGAGACACTTGAGCTTGACTCTTTCTGTGATTAATCAGCTGTACCATTCACCAAAGAGGGGATCTAATAGACTGTACCATTTACCTGATAAGATAGGGGAATCTATTTCTGTTGTCCTCAGACTTGAAGTCAAATGAGCAGGGAGGGAATAGTGCAATCAATGCTCCATGCTTTTAATTAACAATGTTCGTTTTCAGTAATGATTTAGCAACAGTACCGTTGTTGTATGCATTTCCAATACTTTTAATGTAAATCGTCTGTTGACTTTATTGTGTTTCTTACCCTCAACGTTTGTTGATGTATTCATTGTTGTACTTACATGGCTGAGGCAACTCTAGGCTATGTATTTTAGATTTGTCAAATAAAATCAATCAATCAAACAATTATTCACTGAGCATGTTATTCCCCCCCAGCTAGAGCTAACCATGTGTGTGCTTCCCCACACCAGGCTTTTGAGGATGTGTACATCCAGCAGAGGAAGACTATCAGGACCATCTTGGAATACGCCGACAGTGTGTTCACCTACATCTTCATCCTGGAGATGCTGCTCAAGTGGGTCGCTTACGGATTCCACAAGTACTTCACCAACGCCTGGTGCTGGCTTGACTTCTTCATCGTCGATGTAAGTAGCGTTTCCTGACTCTTTACGGTAGATTTGGTAGCCATTTTTGGAAGCCAGGATAGGAAGCTAGGACCATAGAAATAGAATTCCTAGACTGGGTATTTTTCCTTATTCAAGTCAATTATATTTATATGGCCCTTCAACCACCCCCTGTTGAAGCAACATATTGCACTGTGTACAGTTTGTATAAAGCACATAAACACTGCCTGCCATGTAGAGATAAGGTGATTAAAAACACACATGTTGATGTAAAACAGGCCCTGTATAGTCCATATAACACACTATAGGGCCTAAGGTGGGCTTTCAGTCACACAGTGTCACGTTATTGTTTATAGAGGTATTCTGTACAGTGATCCCTAATATAGGCTATAGACTGACAGAGTGTGGTAGGGTTGGGAGGAGAGGATAGATAGAATAGGATATGAACAGTATTATGCAATGTTATTATGCATGTTATGCAATGGGTGAGAGGACATATGATATTCACATTAACAGAACGTGTAGGATACATCAATCCTACAATATCCATATCTCAAGAGAACATTGAAATGTATACTAGAACCATATTGTAGTCCATCCATTTGTAGGGGACCTATGTCTCTCACCTCTTGCATCTCCATGAAGCAATGTCTCTCTCCCTCTCTCCCTCTCTCTCTCTCTCTCTCTCTTTCTCTCTCTCTCTCTCTCTCTCTCTCTCTCTCTTTCTCTCTCTTTATCTCTCTCTCTGTGTTTACTTGGTTTCTTGTCAATCTGAGATGCTTGAATATGAACAGCAATTTTCTGTTTGTGAGTTTGGATATTATGTGCCTTCATTTGCAGTCAGGAATTGTGCACTCTGTCACCCATCATGTGCAAATAGAAAACAATTATATTGTTTTACGACATAACAACAATTCAAATGTGATTACATTGAGATTGGAATGTGAATGCTGACAGCAAGGCAGCAGCACAAATTAGAATCGGCCAATCAATAACCAAGATTATTGATCGACATATTCAAGCCATGCTCGGCAACAAAGGGGTATGTGCTTCTATTGTCTCCGGCCTGTCTCCAACCTGTCTCCAACCTGTCTTCGACCTGTCTCTGACCTGTCTCTAACCTGTCTCCGACCTGTCTCCGGCCTCTCTCCGACCTGTCTCCGGCCTGTCTCCGACCGGTCTCCAACCTGTCTCTAACCTGTCTACAGTGTAATCTACTGTTTGTCTACAGTTCTGGATGTGTCTTTTAAATCTCAGTGTTATTGGTCGTTCTCTGTCCCTTTTGTGACAGAGGGGAGTGGAACAGTGGAGTTTCTTTAATTCCATTCTTTAATTCTAAATCGATTAATACATTCTAAATGAATTCAGGACCATTGAAATGATAAATGATGGGAATGATAATTCATTGGGGTTGGTTGCTTTGACAGTAATTAAAATAAAAAATAAAAAACTGGTTGAGAAATTCCTTCAGCCTTCAAAGTTGACATGTCAGCAGGGGCATGGAGTAATGTAATGTTGCATAGATATGATCCAATCCCCTGACTGCACTGTATCTGTGATGGATGGAATACCTCCTACTTTGATGGTCAGATATGGCTTTGGTTATTACTGACCTTGTCATTGGAAAGATTAAGAACGTGACTATCTATTCAAGTCATTGACACCATGATGGGGGAACCAGGAAGTAAAGAAGTATGTGTATGTTCTAGTGATTGTTGAGCCCATTAGAGACACTACGATCCTATATGTAATTCTATGATTCTATATGTAATTCTATGATTCTATATGTAATTCTATGATTCTATATGTAATTCTATGATTCTGTGTGTACTTCTATGATTCTATATGTACTTCTATGATTCTATATGTAATTCTATGATTCTATATGTAATTCTATGATTCTATATGTAATTGGTTACATATAGGTTACATATAGTTGACCCATCCATTTCTCAATCACTGAAATCAAACACTGTTGCCCCCTTTTTACAGTTATAGCCCAGGCACACCGCAAAGACCAACTGCCAAAAGCAGAGGGTGGCCGCGGTGTGTTAGCGATCACCTGCTGGGTGTCGATGAACGTTGGCCATACAATATGTAGACTCTAAATGAACAGAAAATGGCGGCCACCTGCAGCTTTAAAGAGCTTGTCATCATGTTGTGTTTTGGTCTTTACAGTCCCAGTATGTTTGACTGTTCAATAGGCTGTATTGATTGATCAGACATAGTCAGAATTAGTATGTTATGTTACACCCATCTCTCTTTAAAACAATAACTTCCTTTTTATGCATCTATAATGACATTGTTACCCTACAGAATAATCAACTTTAATACATTACAATCTTTTTTCTCTAAATGAAATGTAAAACTTGTTCCAGTTATTGTGCTTTATCATGTACAGTAGTACCTTTAGTGTTGATTCTGGTAGAACAAATTCTACCTCAGTCTAATCTAAGTCCTATATGTACTGTATATTGTATATTTAAAGTATCCCACATAGTTAGTGTCCCCTTTACGGGTTGATAGACAATGATCCCCATGCCCTAGAGCCATTGATGCTAGTCGTGCCGCACAGGGGCCTACATTTCCCAAGATGCACTCGGGATGGTCGTACGGTATGGGAAACGACAATTCCCTCCCAAGCTGTCAATGTGTGACAACAAAGTGTGACATACTCCCCACTCCCCATCCTTCTTAAAGTCTTACGCCTCCTCTTACTCCAGAAATGTTGTGAGTGACCTTTGACCTTGTGCTGAGATGATGATGTAATGATGGTGGGGCCAGGCTGGCCTGGCAGCCAGTGGTAAGTTTGGTCCTCCAGACTGGCAGACAAGCCAGTCTTATAATGCTGCTGTGCCTCACTGAGTATGGGTCGTCCGTGGTAGTCTGTCTATCTGTGGAATGTCTGTCTGTCTGTCTGTCTGTCTGTCTGTCTGTCTGTCTGTCTGCTTTAGACCAGCATGCATTACTCGGAATGTGTGTGTGTGCGTGTGTGTGCGTGTGTGTGCGTGTGTGTGCGTGTGTGTGTGTGTTTGTCTGTTTCACGTACCTCTTGTATTTTGATATCCTTCTGTTGAATTATCTTTTCATTGGCCTCTCTTCTTGATTTTTTATTGTAGAAATGTGGATTGCAAATGTGATACAGGAGAACTACTATGAGAAGACAGAATAACTTACTGTACCCATGCTTTCTATTTGGTCCAAAAGTTGAAGAATAGATTTTTATCAAATCATGTGCTTTACATTGTTGAGAAAACATTTAGTTACAGTATACCACTCTCTTAATAATGGAGATATGAAAACAATGCAGGACAGAAAACTCGATTAGGCAACCATAGTGATGTAAGGTCAAATCTAAATCAAAACTAATCTTTCTAGTAAAACTACAGATGTAGGGTTTTAATTCGAGCCTGTTTGCTATAGCAGGAAAATAATCATGCAGCAACAGGAAATCAGAATTATTATGCAAATTATAATTAATGGATATTTTTGTAGGGGTTGATTCATTTTTCATACGGGAAAATAAAGTCTGAAATTTCATACTGAAAATTATAAACTTCAGTAACCTTTTAAACCTCAAATACACTACAAGTTTGACATTTGCTGCATCAACAGGGTGATCAAATTTAGTAGCCTGTCAAGTGTTATGTAAGAGTGGAATGCGTGTGGATCCATCCATCCATACTTTTAGTTTACAGACATTTAGATATTTTCTTTATTGTTGTTTTTGTTCTGTTTGATTTTAGTTTCTGTTGTCTTTCTGTTTTTCTTTCTGTTTCTGTTCCACTGTTCCTCATTGGATCACAGCCCAGAGGTGTGATTGGCCTTGCCTTGCTCGACGCTGATTCGCTGAGGGATGCCACACCCACACAACAGGCCAAACCCTTGACCTATAAGGGGGTGGGGCACTCCAAGGGGTCAGGCTGAGGCTGAAGGTGACAAATACCCCAAATACTGTGACAGTAAAATAAAGGCTAAATCTTTATTTTATTTTACATCTGCTTTAAATTGACTTCATTGTGTCATCCTTGATAGTTTTTTTTATATACCTACTGGCTGATTAATAAATTCCATCAATCAATTCATCATCGCTCTGATGAAACAACCTGCCGGGAACAGATAGTTATTATTAAGCTAAACTGATTATTAACAAATGGGACATCTTCAACTAAAAGAACTGAGCTAGCTAGAATCTGAAAGAATCCTCGGTGTAATATGCAGTTGAGTCAGGAGACCTGACAGAGACCTGGAGAGTCAGGAGCCCTTGACCGACATAATAACCCAGAGATGACTCATTAGTCATGAGTCCAGTCATCACTTCCATGCTGATAGCTTCACCGCTGTCCTTAGCTATGACCAAATCGTTTGGAATGACTAGTTTTCCATTGCAAAAAGTATATACGTACATTATCATAGACTGTAGTACCGCTAATGGCCTTCAATCAAAATAAAGATTTAGCCTTTGTTAGAATCCCTCCTCTATCTATGACTATGGTCTGGTCAGCTTTTGATGTTGTGTTCTTTGAGTGAGTTTGACCAGTATGGTCTTGTTGGCTGGTTGGAGGTGCTTTCACGTGTTTTTACTGTGTTATACAAATTATTAATGAGGAAAATTGGCATTTGAATTTCAGTTTACTTCCTGAATTAAGTGAAAACCCATTGCCACATCTAGCCTTGCTCTCCTCTCGTCACTTTAGGCCCTGCTTGACAGACTCATGGTTCTTCACTCCCAATTGTGCCTGAGACTACTGTATAGGCCCCTATCTCTCTCTCTCTCTCTCTCTCTCTGTGTCTCTCTGTCTCCCTCTGTCTCTCTCTGTCTCTCTCTCTCTCTCTCTCTCTCTCTCTCTCTCTCTCTTTCTCTCCCTGTCTCTCTCGCTCTCTCTGGTTCTGTGTTTTAGCTTACATCAGCTAGAAGGGCCTGTGGTGTAGCTTTGTTTCCCCCCCTCATCAATCTACACACAATAGCTCATACGACACTTCAAATTTCACACACCAGTATTTGTGGAGTTTCTCCCATTCTTCTCTGCCGATCCCCTCAAGCTCTGTCAGGTTGGATGGGGAGTGTCGCTGCACAGATAGTCTCTCCAGAAATATTAGATCGGGTTCAAGTCCGGGCTTTGGCTGGGCCTCTCAAGGACATTCAGAGACACTTCTGCGTTGTCGTGGCTGTGTGCTTAGGGTCATTGTCCTGTTGGTGTCATGTCGGCTCCTGCTCTTCCCTCCCCTGACGCTTGAGGGCGCCAGGCCGCCCTGCATCACGCAGTCCTGCCATCTATCACGCACACCTGCCTTCCCTCGTCACGCGTATCAACGGTATTGGACTCACCTGGACTCATTCATCACCTGTTTTTTACCTCCCCTATATTTGTCAGTTCCCAGCTCTGTTCCCTGCTGCTGCATTAATTGTTTTTTGTCTGTATTACTCGTTTGCTGACGTTGTATTACTCGTTCCATGTCCGTTCTATATTAAATGTTTGACTCCCCGTACCTGCTTCATGTCTCCAGCGTAATTCCATGTGACAGTTGGAAGGTGAACCTTCATCCCAGTCTGAGGTCCTGAGCGCTATGGAGCAGACTTTCATCAAGGATCTCTCTGTACTTTGCCCTGTTCATCTTTCCCTTGATCCTGACTAGTCTCCCAGTCCCTGCCACTGAAAAACATCCCCACAGCATGATGCTGCCACCACCATGCTTCACCGTGTTTCCTACAGATGTGATGCTTGGCATTCAGGCCAAGAGTTCAATCATGGTTTCATCAGACCAGATAATCTTGTTCCTCATGGTCTGAGAGTCTTTAAGTGCCTTTTGGCCTTTTGGCATTGCTGTGACATGCACTGTCAACTGTGGGACCTTATATAGATAGTCAAATGGCCATATCACCCCCTAGTGGCCTCATGGGTGAAATGTTGTTCATAGTTTTCAGATTTTCATAATTACTAAACTTTTAAAGTTTTTTTTTTACAGAAAATCTGGTGTTTCTATGTCAAACAGTTTTGTTATAATTCAGTCTTCTGTGATGAATATAAAGTGTACTATTGGAACGCAAACTGAAAATGTAATACATTTCAACACTATATCTGACAAGGTACAGGTGTTTTCAATTTTTTAAGCCCATAGCCATGTGTGTGAGGTGTATACTTTTGTTTCAAAGTAGATTTGTTTAAGACTACCCAGAAACACTCTGTGTGACGCTGATTTAGCCCACTGCAGTAAAAGGTTAAAGAACATTTTAAATCCTTGCTGCTTGGTTGATTGAAGTCGCCAATACTTTCCCACTCTGCAATAGCCCCCTTACCGCATGCCCCTAGCCCCTTAAACTGATGTTTAAACTCAGTTGCAGGGTTCCTATTCCATTTCCATGGATAAAACAGGGACTATCCGAGAACTATGGTCCAATGAGTATGTAACATTGTTAGGATGTACATGTTAGTCATTTAGCAGAAGCTCTTATCCAGAGCGACTTACAGGAGCAATTAAGGTTAAATGCCTTGCTCAAAGGCACATTGACAGATTTTTCACCTCGTCAGCTCAGGGATTGAAACCTTTTGAGTTACTGGCCCAACGCTCTTAGCCGCCAGGTTACCCTCCGCCCGCTATGTAGACGGTGATGCCTAGTTGGCGGCAGCTGCTGTACTGTGCGTGAGAGTGGGGAGCAAGACGGAGCATTAAACAGTATTACTTACCCCTGTCAAGTCCTCTCAGGTCTTCACAAGTGCATAGGGCATAGTTTAGGGGTTGATTTGGGATCGGACCATTGTGTGTGAGAGTGGGGAGCAAGACGGAGCATTAAACAGTATCACTTACCCCTGTCAAGTCCTCTCAGTTCTTCACAAGTGCATAGGGCATAGTTTAGGGGTTGATTTGGGATCGGGCCATTGTGTGTGAGAGTGGGGAGCAAGACGGAGCATTAAACAGTATCACTTACCCCTGTCAAGTCCTCTCAGTTCTTCACAAGTGCATAGGGCATAGTTTAGGGGTTGATTTGGGATCGGGCCATTGTGTGTGAGAGTGGGGGAGAAGCAGTGTTTCTTTGAGGCTGTGTGCTGATAACTGTTCCTGTGTGTATTTCTACTGTACTCAGTGTCTCTCCAGTGGTCCTTCCAGTACCATCCAGTGCCAAATAACTACAGAGTCCGATCTCCCTCCAACCCCCCCTTTCTCAACCCTTTACTACTGTCAGTGTGTGGTTAGCTGTATATGACTGTATGTGACTCTCCTATTTTATTCTAATGCTGTGTGATAATGATAAGATGATTATTGTCAAAACAAAATGACCTACATGTACATATTTACCTGTATTCTTTCTCTTGCGTTCCATTAGTTTGTCTGTCTTAGATTATATTGGAAATTATGCCTCAGCCAAGAGTGACAGACATGGAGAGACAATGTTAGAGGGGCCAGGGTAAGGTTCTACAAGTCTGTTGGGTATTTAATATGAACTTTAACAGGTTGTAACCTCTCTCATTCCCTCCTCCTCCTGCTCCTACTCCTCCTCCTGCTCCCTGGTCCCCTTCGCCGATCTGTCTGTATTTGTATTGAATCAGTCGTGTGCTGTGGCAACACTTTTCTGCCTATTTCCCCCTTTGTCTTATACCTCTCTCTCTCTCTCTCCTCTCTTTTTATCTTGCTCTCTCTCAACCACAAGTTTCTTTGCAGGTACAAAGGAGTTTGTCACATTTCTCCCGTCTGCTCTAAAATAACAGAAACAAACCCCTCCTCCCACAGTCTACCTTTTACTGTTACTAAAACACTACGCACATAAAACCTATACTAAACATTGACCTTCTCTCTCAATGTGTATACATATATAAATGCAATATTATACATGTATATACATGCATATAGATTTATGTGTGTATGTCAAGCAACTCTCTCCACCCAATGCCAGTCCTATTGCTCCAAGGGCTCTCGTCTGAGTCTCTTCTACCTTTAGAGACATTTCTCACTACTTCTAACAGTTTGGAACCTCTTTTGCTTCTCTGTTTGTGTGTAGGTGTCTATAATCAGTCTGGTAGCTAATGCACTGGGCTACTCGGATCTAGGTCCTATTAAATCACTAAGGACACTAAGGGCCTTGAGACCCCTCAGAGCCTTGTCACGTTTTGAAGGGATGAGGGTAAGATCCAAAGCTAAGTAGCTAATCCTTACGCATGCCCATTCAACAGTATTAAAGCATGCTAGAAAGTGAAATATAAAAAAAAGTAACCAAACTATTTTTTTTTTATGACAAAAACATTCCAAAATTAATTTATTGGGGGATTTTTTTTAAATATAAACTTTAGGAAACTAGCCAAGACAAGAAGTCACCTTTCCATGCACACAAATCTTTTACCATACTTCACATACTATTTATATATACACGTCGTGATGCAGCTGGGAGTGTGAAGTAATGTTGCATATTAATGCTACAAAGTGATACAGTAATACCATTAGAAACTATTTCCCTGGTTTTGATTCAATCTTTAAAAAATACATCTAAATACTAATTGATATTTTCTGAATTTCCACTATCTACAGGAATAAAAATAAAATAGAGAGTGGAACTAGAGGAATATGTCACAAAGCAGCCTCATCACATAAAAACAAAGTTCCTCATCACATAAAAACAAAGTTCCTCATCACATAAAAACAAAGCAGTCGCATCACATAAAAACAAAGTTCCGCATCACATAAAAACAAAGCTGCCGCATCACATAAAAACAAAGTTCCTCATCACATAAAAACAAAGTTCCTCATCACATAAAAACAAAGTTCCTCATCACATAAAAACAAAGCTGCCTCATCACATAAAAACAAAGTTCCTCATCACATAAAAACAAAGTTCCGCATCACATAAAAACAAAGCTGCCGCATCACATAAAAACAAAGTTCCTCATCACATAAAAACAAAGTTCCTCATCACATAAAAACAAAGTTCCTCATCACATAAAAACAAAGCTGCCTCATCACATAAAAACAAAGTTCCTCATCACATAAAAACAAAGTTCCTCATCACATAAAAACAAAGTTCCTCATCACATAAAAAGAAAGCTGCCTCATCACATAAAAACAAAGTTCCTCATCACATAAAAACAAAGCTGCCTCATCACATAAAAACAAAGTTCCTCATCACATGAAAACAAAGTTCCTCATCACATAAAAACAAAGCTGCCTCATCACATAAAAACAAAGTTCCTCATCACATAAAAACAAAGTTCCTCATCACATAAAAACAAAGTTCCTCATCACATAAAAACAAAGCTGCCTCATCACATAAAAACAAAGTTCCTCATCACATAAAAACAAAGTTCCGCATCACATAAAAACAAAGCTGCCGCATCACATAAAAACAAAGTTCCTCATCACATAAAAACAAAGTTCCTCATCACATAAAAACAAAGTTCCTCATCACATAAAAACAAAGCTGCCTCATCACATAAAAACAAAGTTCCTCATCACATAAAAACAAAGTTCCTCATCACATAAAAACAAAGTTCCTCATCACATAAAAACAAAGCTGCCTCATCACATAAAAACAAAGTTCCTCATCACATAAAAACAAAGCTGCCTCATCACATAAAAACAAAGTTCCTCATCACATAAAAACAAAGTTCCTCATCACATAAAAACAAAGCTGCCTCATCACATAAAAACAAAGTTCCTCATCACATAAAAACAAAGTTCCTCATCACATAAAAACAAAGTTCCTCATCACATAAAAACAAAGTTCCTCATCACATAAAAACAAAGCTGCCTCATCACATAAAAACAAAGTTCCTCATCACATAAAAACAAAGCTGCCTCATCACATAAAAACAAAGTTCCTCATCACATAAAAACAAAGCAGCCGCATCACATAAAAACAAAACAGCCTCATCACATAAAAACAAAGCTGCCTCATCACATAAAAACAAAGTTCCTCATCACATAAAAACAAAGTTCCTCATCACATAAAAACAAAGCTGTCTCATCACATAAAAACAAAGTTCCTCATCACATAAAAACAAAGTTCCTCATCACATAAAAACAAAGTTCCTCATCACATAAAAACACATTTTTGGGGGGCGGGGGGGGGGGGGGGGGGTGGTTAATGATTGGCTCGAGAGATAAGGTGAAATTATTATTAGTTAAAGCTCCATGTAAACCAAGCCAAACTACATATCATTTCATAAAGCATTTGAATAAACAATTCGCTGTTCATTTGGCCTGATTCTCAATCTCTGCTGCTTTGATTCTCAATTCCCCTACCACTACCTGCACCCCACCTGGTTGTTGTCATCCTCCTCTATCTCTTTATCACATGTAGTCCTTTTCCATCTCCCCATCCTTAGACTGGTTTGAACTTACTACCCTCTCCACCTCAGTTTAGTCCTCCACCACCAACCTCCACCCCACCCTGCCTCTCCTCCTACCCTTCCACTGCTCACTCCATCCTGACCCAGTAGATCTGCTGGGCCTGCAGCAGGTCTGTCTGTCTGCTCCTCTTTGTGTCCTGCTTGTCTGGGACTGAGAAAGGAACCACACATACACTCCACACTCACATTGTTGTGGGTGTGGAATATTTGCTAAGCTTCTGCCTGTGTCTTTGTGATCATCACTTTGTGTTAAATGACTGAGATCTTTAAGGGCTGAATTGCAGAGATCGGTTAAGTCATGTCAGTTAGTTCAAAGTAGACCAGACACCTGAAACTGCCAGCCCGCGGGCCAGATACGTCTTAAGTAAATGCGGACCAGATTCAGCATCTTAGCTTGTTTGTCTTCTTCTTAACCCTAAGTCAGAAGCTTAGGAAATATGCTGATAGGCTGCCATCTCACAAGGCATTACTGTCGCCATGTCATAACACGACACGTTGCATAGCAACCATACTGCAGGTTTTATAGAACTTCCTACTTCCTGCTTCCTATTGCCTTCCACTCCCGCTAGGTCGAAAATATACAGGTTAAGACAACTTCATCACAGATTTGGGACAATAGTTGCAAAGAGTTATGGGATATTTGAATCCCATTGTCTTAACCTTTGTCATCTTCAATCTAGCTTTTATTTCCTACTTCCTGCTTCCTGTTGCCTTCCATTCCCACAGGAAGTGAATCTGGGAGGCAACATTGTTTAGCACACTGGAGCGCTCTCTTATATTGTATCTTAAATCTTATATTTTCTTTTAATAGAGGAGTGAGTTGGGTTGGGTGGGCAGCAGGGCCGATATTATATTAACCTATTAGGACAACACTAGTCTTTCTTAACCCCTAGACAGTCGCAGAGCATGTCTCCTCTTCCTCTTCATAATGTCCCAAAAATGACAGACCAGGTGTGGTAGACTAGAAGTGTGCCATGCACCACTGTTAATACGCTACAGGAGAGGTTAGCTAGCTAATCATCCATTTGACTGACATTTCCATTCATACTGAAGTGCCCATCCATACAAATATCCACTGGCTAAAATATGACAATGACGTTGCAAATACGAGCTGATGACATCACAAAACCTTTTGGCCCTAGATAGGCTTTATGGTTGTTTACTACTATACTTATGAATGAGTTCACATCACCAAACGTTTACATGGCAGTCTGGTTTGTCCACTTTGCTCAGAGATGAGACTAACGTAGAATTAGAAGGATTCTGTTTCTATGGCGGCTAGACTGGTCAAAATTCCAATATAATATTTTGGCGAAAAAAATCATGGTACATTCTTAAAGGAACGTTGTAGTCAAACATTGCGTTACCCCTATTAATGATCTCAATCAATGGGAGTGTGGTAGGAGGTGACGGTGGCCCAGTAGGCTAACACTTGTAGCAGTGAAAAAGCAAACACAATGTAATTAGATCCTGTCTGTACTTACTCACCAATTCAATACAATGTTGTCTACTGTATGTTCATCAATTGATTTGCCTATTTTTTTTTTCTTTACCTAAATGGAAGATTGACAAATCAAAGTGGTAAATAAATGGATAGGGAATTACGAGAATGGAGAGATGACACTGACAACCATAATAATGAAAGAGATTCTGGAGAGTTAGAATGTTGAGAACTCTTGCTGACTTGATCTTCCTGGCTGTGGTCATGGAAGGTTGTGATTGGAGGAGGCCAATGCAAGTCAACAGCTCTGAGAGAGCAGCATAACACAGCTTTCATTTGAATATATTGCTATGCTTAACATGCAATGATGCAATGGGCTGTTCCTACCTACCTGAATGCCTATAGTCACTTGTTAAATGCTTTATCTGTTACTATGCTGCTTTGTAGCCTCATTGTTACTTTTGAGCAATGCAATGTACAAGAATGACACAGTCACCAAGTCATCCTCACACTTGTCTTACTACAGATTTTCTAATGAGCTTGCACTCTAGTCTTTGGTTGCATTTTAATGTTTAGTCACAAAATATTTGTTGTATTATTAACTTAAAATGTATTTAAAAAATACCTTCTAGCTGCATCATGTCAGACTTGCAGCAGACACATTAGCAGGAAACAGATCCTGAATTACAGACCAATCACACAGAGACCTCAGAACCATATAACAGATGCCTGAGTTCTTAGAACATAGGTCTGAGTTCTTAGAACAGAGGTCTGAGTTCTTAGAACCTTAGAACAGAGGTCTGAGTTCTTAGAACAGAGGTCTGAGTTCGTAGAACAGAGGTCTGAGTTCTTAGAACCTTAGAACAGAGGTCTGCATTCTTAGAACAGATGTCTTAGTTCTTAGAACAGATGTCTGAGTTCTTAGAACAGAGGTCTGAGTTCTTAGAACAGAGGTCTGAGTTCTTAGAACCTTAGAACAGAGGTCTGAGTTCTTAGAACAGAGGTCTGAGTTCTTAGAACAGAGGTCTGAGTTCTTAGAACCTTAGAACAGAGGTCTGCGTTCTTAGAACAGATGTCTTAGTTCTTAGAACAGATGTCTGAGTTCTTAGAACAGATGTCTGAGTTCTTAGAACTGATGTCTGAGTTCTTAGAACAGAGGTCTGAGTTCTTAGAACAGATGTCTGAGTTCTTAGAACCTTAGAACAGATGTCTGAGTTCTAACTCTACACAATCCATTCTTGACTGTTCTTAAATGTTGTGTCCAAAGATACCCAAGTGTCAAATCCACTTGTCTGATACATTATAATATATAGACAAGAAATCTTTTGGCCAGTTATCTCTCTATCCAAAACATTTCTCTATCGGTTTTTTTATCGATTTGAACGGTTCTTGAAATTGCACCACAATGCCATGTAACAACACGCATGTACTCAAATTGCCGATGCACATTATGAGCTTTTGAAAGCCATTTTCCCTCATTGTTTTGATAAGGTTTTTGATTTTTGATAAGGCATGAACCATTTTATTATATAATGCATGGCTAATATTACCTTGAACACTTTGAATCTTTGAAACAAGTCAAATTCTACCGCCTCAGCAAGTAGTTCATTCTCTCAGCATGTGTGCAGTGATGTGTTCTCCTACAGATGTAGGAACTTAATTCAAGCCCGTTTGCTACAGAAGGAAAATAATCCTGCAGTAACAAGAAATGTGGATTATAATTAATATAATTATTTTTGTAAGGATTGATACATTTTTCATTAAGACATATCAAGTCTGACATTTTAATTTGGAAATGACTAATGACTAATTACTAATGACTAATTACTAATGACTAATTACTAATGACTAATGACTAATGACTAATTACTAATGACTAATGACTAATGACTAATTACTCATGACTAATTACTAATGACTAATTACTAATGACGAATTACTAATGACTAATTACTAATGACTAATGACTAATGACTAATTACTAATTACTAATTACTTTAGATGCCTTTTAAAACCTTCCCTACAAGTTTGCATTTCCTGCCGTGCAGAACAATTCTCAGCAACAAAAAAAGAGTTTGAATTAAGATCATACGTGAGAGGTGGGAGGTGTGATATTACTGTCATGATACGGTATACTGCTAACTCCAGGCATTGTGACCATTCCTCTCAAAAGGTAGCTTTCTCTTTACAGCTTCTGCATTTTTCATGACAGATTCTTACGTGTATTATTAGAGGTCCAAGCACAATGAATAGCCTATGTGCCTTATTTGCATTCTAATTCAGTTCAATTCAGTAAGATATTTTTATAATCTGTTTTTGGGTTACTCACACAGAAAGAAATTGGCACCCAACAACCTGAAGGTTCCCTTTGTGGCCATGTGGTGTTTATCCAACCGCAGGGCCATAGCAGACAGTTAGCAGCCAGTAACTCCATATTCCATAATCATTCAAGACGAACAGTCAAAGGCCTGTACTTAACGCTTCCAATAATACACATCCTGTAGAGAGGAGAGTACCGATGATGTCATCACTAACATGTTTAACTGTAAGAGAAGAGTGTACCTACATTTTAGGTTATGATAAAGACAGCCAGTTGTGCAAGTCATATTTTTCCAAGAACCAATGGGTAAATATCAAGAATTAAAATGACCATTGAACAGCTCCCCCTGACGGTAGCTTTAAGTAATCAATGCAGGGTCCTGCACATTGCTGAGAGAACACTGCTCCTGAAGCTCAGTCTGCACTCTATCTGCCTGTCTGTATACAAGGAGGGAATATGGCTCCACAAACCAAGTCTGTCAGCTAAAAACAGACGACATGCATGCTCACCTCAGCCGTGCCTGACAGCTGCTGGTCTAGCGTTCAACCCCACAGTGAGCTAGCGTTCAACCCCACTATGCACCACAACACTGAGCTTAATGCACATCAGTGTATGGAAGGGCCGGTCGGTCCGGAGATAGAAGCTGTTAAGGGGGCTAGCCGTGGGTGTTATGGAAATGGGAAGCAGTCTATGGGTTGCGTCTCAAACAAATGGCACCCTATTCCCTATAAAGTTAACTACTTTCTAGCAGAAAGTGCACTGCTTTTTACCAGGGCCCACAGGGCTCTACCAGGGTCTATAGGGCTCTGGTCAAAGTAATGCACTATACATTATAGAGAATGGGGTGCCATTTAGGATGCATCCTATGGATAAAACTGCTTTCCATTGCATCACGTCTGGGTGCGTCTGGGTGGGAGGTGTTTTAGGAAAAGGGACAAGGGGAGGGAGGGAGGGTGGTGAATGTTTGGGAGAAGATGAGGCTGCATACTGGCATGGCAAAACAGTTGTGGTTCAATTAGTTTAAGACAGTTCTATGATCTCAAAAGGAAAGTGGGGTGTATGTATGTATGTATGTCTGTCTGTCTGTCTGTCTCTCTGTCTGTCTGTATGTATGTATGTATGGATGTATGTATGCATGTATGCGCAGACCCCTTGGGTAGTCCTAGTCGTGTTCTCAATCAGATCAAATACAATTCATTCTAATTATAACAGAACTGATAATACTCTTTCACTGTTATACTATAGGTTACTATACTATATTATACTTGTACTATAATAATGATGCACTATACTGTACTGTACTACAGTATACACAAACACACTAAAAATGATATTCTAATTCTAAACAGTACTATAGTACTATACTTTATACAACGTTATGTATCATAATAACGTTAAAACACCATTTGTAATATGACTCGATAATGGAACATAGTACATGTCAGTTTTTTCTGCCACTTTCTCCATTATGATGCCATGACAGTATGCAGCTGCTCTGAGGGGGGTTGATAGGTATCATCATGGAGTATGTTTTGAATCTCTCACACTGTCCTGTCCTCCTGTCTCCCCTGTCTAGGTTGTAGTCAACGCCCTGGTGGGAGCCATCCCCTCCATTATGAATGTGTTGCTGGTTTGCCTCATCTTTTGGCTGATTTTCAGTATCATGGGAGTCAACTTGTTTGCGGGCAAGTATTACTACTGTTTCAACCAGACAGCAGAGGAGTACTTTGATGCCAGAGAAGTCAACAACAAGACACAGTGCCTGGCCCTCATTGAACAGAACTTCACTGAGGTCAGGTGGAAGAATGTCAAGATCAACTTTGACAATGTTGGCGCCGGATACCTGGCTCTGCTTCAAGTGGTGAGCCTCTCTCTCTCTCTCCCTCTCTCTCTCTCTCTCTCTCTCTCTCTCTCTCTCTCTCTCTCTCTCTCTCTCTCTCTCTATATATATATATATATATATATATATGTATAACTCTCTCTCTCTCGCTCTATATATATATATATATATATGTATAACTCTCTCTCTCTCTATATATATCTCCGTCTCTCGCCCCACACCTGTTTGTTCGCTGTTTCCATTTTGTCATGTTGTCTCTTCTTCTACTATGCATGTTTTATTCTCCCTCTTCCTTCCATCATCTTGCACAGTTCTCTTCCTCGCCGCTTCCTCTCTCCCCCTCTTCCTCTCTCCCCCTCTCTGTGCACATTTCTGTTTTTCCACATGTGCACATTTCTGTTTTTCCACGTGCACATTTCTGTTTTTCCACATGTGCACATTTCTGTTTTTCCACGTGCACATTTCTGTTTTTCCACATGTGCACATTTCTGTTTTTCCACGTGCACATTTCTGTTTTTCCACATGTGCACATTTCTGTTTTTCCACGTGCACATTTCTGTTTTTCCACGTGCACATTTCTGTTTTTCCACATGTGCACATTTCTGTTTTTCCACATGTGCACATTTCTGTTTTTCCACATGTGCACATTTCTGTTTTTCCACGTGCACATTTCTGTTTTTCCACGTGCACATTTCTGTTTTTCCACATGTGCACATTTCTGTTTTTCCACATGTGCACATTTCTGTTTTTCCACATGTGCACATTTCTGTTTTTCCACATGTGCACATTTCTGTTTTTCCACATGTGCACATTTCTGTTTTTCCACATGTGCACATTTCTGTTTTTCCACATGTGCACATTTCTGTTTTTCCACATGTGCACATTTCTGTTTTTCCACATGTGCACATTTCTGTTTTTCCACATGTGCACATTTCTGTTTTTCCACGTGCACATTTCTGTTTTTCCACGTGCACATTTCTGTTTTTCCACATGTGCACATTTCTGTTTTTCCACATGTGCACATTTCTGTTTTTCCACATGTGCACATTTCTGTTTTTCCACATGTGCACATTTCTGTTTTTCCACGTGCACATTTCTGTTTTTCCACATGTGCACATTTCTGTTTTTCCACATGTGCACATTTCTGTTTTTCCACATGTGCACATTTCTGTTTTTCCACATGTGCACATTTCTGTTTTTCCACATGTGCACATTTCTGTTTTTCCACGTGCACATTTCTGTTTTTCCACGTGCACATTTCTGTTTTTCCACATGTGCACATTTCTGTTTTTCCACATGTGCACATTTCTGTTTTTCCACATGTGCACATTTCTGTTTTTCCACATGTGCACATTTCTGTTTTTCCACATGTGCACATTTCTGTTTTTCCACATGTGCACATTTCTGTTTTTCCACATGTGCACATTTCTGTTTTTCCACATGTGCACATTTCTGTTTTTCCACATGTGCACATTTCTGTTTTTCCACATGTGCACATTTCTGTTTTTCCACGTGCACATTTCTGTTTTTCCACGTGCACATTTCTGTTTTTCCACATGTGCACATTTCTGTTTTTCCACATGTGCACATTTCTGTTTTTCCACATGTGCACATTTCTGTTTTTCCACATGTGCACATTTCTGTTTTTCCACGTGCACATTTCTGTTTTTCCACATGTGCACATTTCTGTTTTTCCACATGTGCACATTTCTGTTTTTCCACATGTGCACATTTCTGTTTTTCCACATGTGCACATTTCTGTTTTTCCACATGTGCACATTTCTATTTTTCCACACGTGCACATTTCTATTTTTCCACGTGCACATTTCTTTCCATGAACAAGCCCTTCTCCAGGACACATCAGATTTAGGTTTGAAATGTACATTTTTGGTATTTTGAATATTCTAAGTTAATCGGATCTCTTTGTCTCCAAAGGCAACATTCAAAGGCTGGATGGACATCATGTACGCAGCCATAGACTCCAGAAGGGTGGAGGACCAGCCCATCTATGAAGACAACATCTACATGTATATCTACTTCGTCATCTTCATCATCTTTGGATCCTTCTTCACCCTCAACCTCTTCATCGGTGTCATCATTGACAACTTCAACCAACAGAAGAAAAAGATAAGACCTATTTTCTTACCTCCTCTCCTCCTCCTCCCCTGTCTCTTTTTGCTAAATTCTATAGCATATTATACGCCTTGTTGTAAAACATCAAGGCTCATACATGCCAATAACAAGTTTTAAAGCATTATTCCTGAATATAAAGTGTTACGTTCAATGACATTTGAAAGCAAGGTTGTGGTCTATTCCATTTAAATTCCAGTCAGTTCAGGAAGTACACTGAAATTCCAATTCTAATTTTCTTCAATGCTTGTCAATTAGGAAAATGTGGACTTTTCTTATGTGGAAATACTTTCTTATTGACTGAAATTGAAATGGAATTGACCTCAACCCTGTTTGAAAGTAAAACAGTTGAATGTAGTTATTTACACTGTTTGAATACTGCTCTGAACATGTAGAAGTGCAGCATACAATAATGGTCCATTGTATTATGGGTTGGGGTTGGGGTTGGGGTTAGGGTTGGGCTAATTTGTTAGGGATGGGGTTGGGGTTGGGGTTGGGGTTAGGGTTGGGCTCATTTGTTAGGGATGGGGTTGGGGTTAGGGTTGGGTTCATTTGTTAGGGATTGGGGTTGGGGTTGGGGTTGGGTTCATTTGTTAGGGATGGGGTTAGGGTTGGGTTCATTTGTTAGGGTTGGGGTTAGGTTCATTTGTTAGGGATGGGGTTGGGGTTGGGTTCATTTGTTAGGGTTGGGGTTAGGGTTGGGTTCATTTGTTAGGGATGGGGTTGGGGTTAGGGTTGGGTTAATTTGTTAGGGATGGGGTTGGGGTTAGGGTTGGGTTCATTTGTTAGGGATGGGGTTGGGGTTAGGGTTGGGGTTAGGGTTGGGCTCATTTGTTAGGGTTAGGGTTGGGGTTAGGGTTGGGCTCATTTGTTAGGGATGGGGTTGGGGTTAGGGTTGGGCTCATTTGTTAGGGATGGGGTTGGGGTTAGGGTTGGGCTCATTTGTTAGGGATGGGGTTGGGGTTAGGGTTGGGTTCATTTGTTAGGAATGGGGTTAGGGTTGGGCTCATTTGTTAGGGATGGGGTTGGGGTTAGGGTTGGGGTTAGGGTTGGGTTCATTTGTTAGGGATGGGGTTGGGGTTAGGGTTGGGCTCATTTGTTAGGGATGGGGTTTGGGTTAGGGTTGGGGTTAGGGTTGGGTTCATTTGTTAGGGATGGGGTTGGGGTTGGGGTTAGGGTTGGGGTTAGGGTTGGGTTCATTTGTTAGGGATGGGGTTGGGGTTGGGGTTAGGGTTGGGGTTAGGGTTGGGTTCATTTGTTAGGGATGGGGTTAGGGTTGCGGTTGGGTTTGGGGTTGGGCTCATTTGTTAGGGATGGGGTTGGGGTTGGGGTTAGTGTTGGGGTTAGAGCTCATTTGTTAGGGATGGGGTTGGGGTTAGGGTTGGGGTTAGGGTTGGGTTCATTTGTTAGGGTTGGGTTCATTTGTTAGGGTTGGGGTTAGGGTTGGGTTCATTTGTTAGGGATGGGGTTGGGGTTGGTTGTAACCAAATGTGTGTGTGTCCCTATTCTTTAGGGTTATGGAAGCGTTTCCCAAACTCGTTCCTCAGGACCCAAGTGGTCCACGTTGTGGTTGTTGCTCCAGCACTACACAGCTGATTCAAATTATCAAAGCTTGACATTGATTTTTTGAATCAGCTGTGTAGTGCTAGGGCAAAAAACACTAAACATACACCACTTAGGGTCCCCAGGACTGAGTTTGGGAACCAAGGGTTAGTTAGGGTTAGGGTTGGTTGTAACCAAATGTTTGTGTCTCCCTTTACTTTGGAGGTCAGGACATCTTCATGACAGAGGAACAGAAGAAGTACTACAACGCCATGAAGAAACTGGGTTCAAAGAAGCCCCAGAAACCCATTCCCAGACCACAGGTTGGCTGTTGCTCCTGGCCTTTTTTAGCCTGGCTTTTTCATGCACTTTATTGGCAGTAAAAATCACTCCATATTTGTTTATCCAGCTCCGCACTTAGAGTGTGGGACCAGGCTAGGTATGTATGGTGTGGAACACTGCCACACACATGAGGCTGCTGAGAGGAGAACGGCTCATAATAATGGCCGAAATGGAGTATGTGGAATGTCACCAAAAACATGGACACCAAGGAAACCATGGGTTTGATGTACTTGATACCATTCCATATCTCCACTCCAGCTATTTCCACGAGCCCGTCCTCCCCAATTAAGGTACCACCAACCTCCTGTGCTGCCACAACATATTGAAATCAGTATTTTCAGTATTTCATTGTTGACGTAGCACTGTGTATTATGTTAACACTGAAATGCTGAAATATGAATTTCAATCCATTGTGGCAGTTTTTCCCTTCGATTAACAAAATGTGTGTTTTTGCTGTTGTTGTTCTTGTGTCTGTGTGTTTGTGTCTGCATGAGTACATGTGTGTGTGTGTGTGTGTGTGTGTGTGTGTGTGTGTGTGTGTGTGTGTGTGTGTGTGTGTGTGTGTGTGTGTGTGTGTGTGTGTGTGTGTGTGTGTGTGTGTCTCTGCATGCGTACTTGTGTGTGTGCATGGTGCCTTGTTGTTGTCTCCTTGTCTCCACAGAACAAGATCCAAGGGTTGGTGTTTGACTTTGTGACCCAGCAAGTGTTCGACATCTCCATTATGATGTTGATCTGCCTCAACATGGTCACCATGATGGTGGAGACAGACGACCAGTCGGACGAGACGGAGAACATCCTCTATTGGGTCAACTTCATCTTCATCGTGGCATTCACCACCGAGTTCGTCCTGAAACTTTTCGCCCTGCGCCACTACTACTTCACCAATGGCTGGAACGTGTTCGACACGGTCGTCGTCGTCCTGTCCATCGCGGGTGAGTGGAGTGGGGCTGTGTCTAAAGTGGCACCCTCTTCCTTATTTAGTGCACTAAATTTTGACCAGGACTCATAGGACTCTGGTCAAATGTAGGTCACTGTATTGGGAAGGAATAGGGTGCCATTTTGGGCGCATACTGTACAAAACCATGGTCATAGAAAGCCTCCGTAGACTCAGCCAGACTTTGGTTTATCTACTGAGTACTCTTTTTTTAATGTTACGTTTATTTAACTAGGCAAGTCAATTAAAAACAAATTCTCATTTACAATGACGGCCTACACCAGCCAAACCCGGACGACGCTGGGCCAATTGTGCGCCGCCTTATGGGACTCCCAATTCATGGCCGGTTGTGATACAGACTGGATTCGAACCAGGGTGTCTGTAGTGATGCCTCTAGCACTAAGATGCTGTTCCTTAGACTGCTATGCCACTCAGGAGCATAGACAGTGTATCTTTCATACACAGTATATTTGGGATTTCCTATCAAACAGATCAATAAATTACAGGTCTTGGATCTTACTTCGATCACTCTTTTGTTGCTGAGAATTTTCCTGCACCACAGGAAATGCAGATAAGCTTTGTGATTTACATAAATTCACTGAAAACCCACACTAACACGCGGTTATATTAACTGACTTGCCTAGTTAAATAAAGGTAAAATAAAACAGCCTACCGCATACAAATGGCAGAAACACATAGAACAGAACTGATTTAAGATGTCTTTGGTACATAATTGGTCTAGCCTATACTGCAAAATGTAACTAATTTGAGTAATCGCCTTTGGGTGTGGACTGTATTATTATGCATACTGGATGGACTGGTTACCTGATGCTACGCTCCACAATGAGTCTGGGAGAGAACGTATAGCCCTAGGCAATGCTGTTGGTTCATTGATTGTGCAGGGCAGCTTACAGTTAGCCTACAATTAGTGCATTTGTATTTTATTTTGAATAGTCTAGTAATTAATTGGGTGACACATTACCTTTAGCTATACAGAATATCTCAGCACCGTGCGTTTCCATCTCCTCCTCTCTGCCCTTTAACCTTTCTCGAACGCGCAGACGGCCTGTCAAATAATTTTGTGAAATATGTTTAGTTGCAAAAACATATTACTATTGATGTTCCCGAACAGGTTTCATTTGGTTTCCCAAATGAAGCACTGGGTAGCTGCAGGAACAATGTTGTAGAGCCCATGGCATACAGAGTTCTGGTGGAATATCACCTGTCGGGCAGCGAGAGCATGCTCCTCAAACAGGAATATCACCTGTCAGGCAGCAAGAGGCAGGAATATCACCTGTTGGGCAGTGAGAGCATGCTCCTCAAACGGGAATATCACCTGTCAGGCAGTGAAAGCATGCTCCTCAAACGGGAATATCACCTGTCAGGCAGTGAGAGCATGCTCCTCAAACAGGAATATCACCTGTCGGGCAGTGAGAGCATGCTCCTCAAACAGGAATATCACCTGTCGGGCAGTGAGAGCATGCTCCTCAAACAGGAATATCACCTGTCGGGCAGTGAGAGCATGCTCCTCAAACAGGAATATCACCTGTCAGGCAGTGAGAGCATGCTCCTCAAACAGGAATATCACCTGTCAGGCAGTGAGAGCATGCTCCTCAAACAGGAATATCACCTGTCAGGCAGTGAAAGCATGCTCCTCAAACAGGAATATCACCTGTCAGGCAGCGAGAGCATGCTCCTCAAACAGGAATATCACCTGTCGGGCAGTGAGAGCATGCTCCTCAAACAGGAATATCACCTGTCGGGCAGTGAGAGCATGCTCCTCAAACAGGAATATCACCTGTCGGGCAGTGAGAGCATGCTCCTCAAACAGGAATATCACCTGTCGGGCAGTGAGAGCATGCTCCTCAAACAGGAATATCACCTGTCGGGCAGTGAGAGCATGCTCCTCAAACAGGAATATCACCTGTCGGGCAGTGAGAGCATGCTCCTCAAACAGGAATATCACCTGTCGGGCAGTGAGAGCATGCTCCTCAAACAGGAATATCACCTGTCAGGCAGTGAGAGCATGCTCCTCAAACAGGAATATCACCTGTCAGGCAGTGAGAGCATGCTCCTCAAACAGGAATATCACCTGTCGGGCAGTGAGAGCATGCTCCTCAAACAGGAATATCACCTGTCGGGCAGTGAGAGCATGCTCCTCAAACAGGAATATCACCTGTCGGGCAGTGAGAGCATGCTCCTCAAACAGGAATATCACCTGTCGGGCAGTGAGAGCATGCTCCTCAAACAGGAATATCACCTGTCGGGCAGTGAGAGCATGCTCCTCAAACAGGAATATCACCTGTCGGGCAGTGAGAGCATGCTCCTCAAACAGGAATATCACCTGTCGGGCAGTGAGAGCATGCTCCTCAAACAGGAATATCACCTGTCGGGCAGTGAGAGCATGCTCCTCAAACAGGAATATCACCTGTCGGGCAGTGAGAGCATGCTCCTCAAACAGGAATATCACCTGTCGGGCAGTGAGAGCATGCTCCTCAAACAGGAATATCACCTGTCAGGCAGTGAGAGCATGCT
Organism: Oncorhynchus mykiss; assembly: GCF_057628025.1. Lineage (NCBI taxonomy): Eukaryota > Metazoa > Chordata > Actinopteri > Salmoniformes > Salmonidae > Oncorhynchus > Oncorhynchus mykiss. The sequence continues at coordinate 72,873,888 of NC_143030.1, read as the reverse complement.
CCTCAAACAGGAATATCACCTGTCGGGCAGTGAGAGCATGCTCCTCAAACAGGAATATCACCTGTCGGGCAGTGAGAGCATGCTCCTCAAACAGTTAATGCGTGGAGTGAAATAAGTCTTCTTTATATTTATTTCTCAAAGCACATGACCCACTATATATCTGAAGTAGCCTACAAAACTAGGAAAGCAAATGACCCACTATATAATTGAAGTAGCCTACAAAACTAGGAAAGCACATGACCCACTATATAACTGAAGTAGCCTACAAAACGGGCTGGTAGGAAAGCACATGACCCACTATATAACTGAAGTAGCCTACAAAACTAGGAAAGCACATGACCCACTATATAACTGAAGTAGCCTACAAAACTAGGAAAGCACATGACCCACTAATATAACTGAAGTAGCCTACAAAACGGGCTGGTAGGAAAGCACATGACCCACTATATAACTGAAGTAGCCTACAAAACTAGGAAAGCACATGACCCACTATATAACTGAAGTAGCCTACAAAACTAGGAAAGCACATGACCCACTATATAACTGAAGTAGCCTACAAAACTAGGAAAGCACATGACCCACTATATAATTGAAGTAGCCTACAAAACTAGGAAAGCACATGACCCACTATATAACTGAAGTAGCCTACAAAACGGGCTGGTAGGAAAGCACATGACCCACTATATAACTGAAGTAGCCTACAAAACTAGGAAAGCACATGACTCACTATATAACTGAAGTAGCCTACAAAACTAGAAAAGCACATGACCCACTATATAACTGAAGTAGCCTACAAAACTAGGAAAGCACATGACCCACTATATAACTGAAGTAGCCTACAAAACTAGGAAAGCACATGACCCACTATATAACTGAAGTAGCCTACAAAACGGGCTGGTAGGAAAGCACATGACCCACTATATAACTGAAGTAGCCTACAAAACGGGCTGGTAGGAAAGCACATGACCCACTATATAACTGAAGTAGCCTACAAAACTAGGAAAGCACATGACCCACTATATAACTGAAGTAGCCTACAAAACTAGGAAAGCACATGACCCACTAATATAACTGAAGTAGCCTACAAAACGGGCTGGTAGGAAAGCACATGACCCACTATATAACTGAAGTAGCCTACAAAACTAGGAAAGCACATGACCCACTATATAACTGAAGTAGCCTACAAAACTAGGAAAGCACATGACCCACTATATAACTGAAGTAGCCTACAAAACTAGGAAAGCACATGACCCACTATATAATTGAAGTAGCCTACAAAACTAGGAAAGCACATGACCCACTATATAACTGAAGTAGCCTACAAAACGGGCTGGTAGGAAAGCACATGACCCACTATATAACTGAAGTAGCCTACAAAACTAGGAAAGCACATGACTCACTATATAACTGAAGTAGCCTACAAAACTAGAAAAGCACATGACCCACTATATAACTGAAGTAGCCTACAAAACTAGGAAAGCACATGACCCACTATATAACTGAAGTAGCCTACAAAACTAGGAAAGCACATGACCCACTATATAACTGAAGTAGCCTACAAAACGGGCTGGTAGGAAAGCACATGACCCACTATATAACTGAAGTAGCCTACAAAACGGGCTGGTAGGAAAGCACATGACCCACTATATAACTGAAGTAGCCTACAAAACTAGGAAAGCACATGACCCACTATATAATTGAAGTAGCCTACAAAACTAGGAAAGCACATGACCCACTATATAACTGAAGTAGCCTACAAAACGGGCTGGTAGGAAAGCACATGACCCACTATATAACTGAAGTAGCCTACAAAACGGGCTGGTAGGAAAGCACATGACCCACTATATAACTGAAGTAGCCTACAAAACTAGGAAAGCACATGACCCACTATATAACTGAAGTAGCCTACAGAACGGGCTGGTAGGAAAGCACATGACCCACTATATAACTGAAGTAGCCTACAGAACGGGCTGGTAGGAAAGCACATGACCCACTATATAACTGAAGTAGCCTACAGAACGGGCTGGTAGGAAAGCACATGACCCACTATATAACTGAAGTAGCCTTCGGCCGGTAGGAAAGCACATGACCCACTATATAACTGAAGTAGCCTACAGAACGGGCTGATAGGAAAGCACATGACCCACTATATAACTGAAGTAGCCTACAGAACGGGCTGGTAGGAAAGCACATGACCCACTATATAACTGAAGTAGCCTTCGGCCGGTAGGAAAGCACATGACCCACTATATAACTGAAGTAGCCTACAGAACGGGCTGGTAGGAAAGCACATGACCCACTATATAACTGAAGTAGCCTTCGGCCGGTAGGAAAGCACATGACCCACTATATAACTGAAGTAGCCTACAGAACGGGCTGGTAGGAAAGCACATGACCCACTATATAACTGAAGTAGCCTACGTCCGGTAGGAAAGCGGGCGGCCTCCATTCGCTATTTGACTGCATACAAAGGACATGTACAGTATTTTCCCCCTGCTCTGTTCCTTCCCATTTGGGCCATTCTACATCTAAACTAATGTTGCATATGAATAAAGACCAGATTAAATTGAGAATATATGATCCCTTGATGAGAAAACAGCTGTGCAGCCTGAGGCAAGGAACAGAGCACCACTTTCTTGTTACTTTCTCAAATCATCGGTAGTCTATAGTCACATTATGCTGCCCCTATATGTTTTGATTCTCAGGTTTGTATCATTGACAACTATAGTTGCCAAATAACTCAAAATCTAGCAGACATATAGGACCTGTTTCAAATGATCACTTTTATGCTCAACATAGCTTCTTATTATGCGCACTCGCATGGAGCATAGATAACATAGCACTACAGTAGGCCAACTCATATTCTGTTCTTCTGAAAAAAAATATTAATATCATAATGTTTCTTTAGACCTGACTAAAATATATAATGGATATATTGTGATGGTGTATATTACATTTATTTATTATATATTTTTAAATGTAGATGTTACAAACGCACCCATCAAAGGCTTGTAATGCATGGAGGCCTACAGATGCTAAACATGTTTCATGTTGTTAATTAACAATCAATTACAGTGAGACCGGCAGTCTTTTGCATGACAATGACCGGCTGACAAAATGTCATGACTGCCACAGCCCTAGTTGAGTCATGTCTGCTAACTTTGTTGTCCCTGGGTGTCTTGTCTCCTCCACCCTCTTCCTCCACAGGCATGTTCCTGGCTGACATCATTGAGAAGTACTTCGTATCGCCGACCCTCTTCAGGGTCATCCGATTGGCTCGAATCGGCCGCATCCTGCGTCTGATCAAAGGGGCCAAGGGGATACGGACTTTACTCTTCGCCTTGATGATGTCACTTCCTGCCCTGTTCAACATCGGCCTCCTGCTCTTCCTGGTGATGTTCATCTTCAGCATCTTCGGAATGTCCAACTTCGGCTACGTCAAACACGAGGCCGGGATAGACGACATGTATAACTTTGAGACCTTCGGGAACAGCATGATCTGCTTATTCATGATCACCACGTCTGCAGGCTGGGATGGTCTCTTGCTCCCAATCCTCAACTACCCTCCTGACTGCGACTCAACCATGGAGAACCCAGGTGCACCGTCTACAGGCAACTGCGGCAACCCCTCAGTCGGCATATTTTTCTTTGTGATGTATATCATTATTTCCTTCCTTGTCGTAGTCAATATGTACATCGCCATCATCTTAGAGAATTTCAGTGTAGCGACAGAAGAGAGCGCCGACCCGCTCAGTGAAGACGACTTTGAGACCTTCTATGAAATCTGGGAGAAATTTGACCCCGCCGCTTCCCAGTTCATCACCTTCGCAAAGCTGGGTGACTTCGCAGACACCCTGGAGCACCCTCTCCGCATTCCCAAACCCAACACCATCGAGCTGATCGCCATGGACATGCCCATGGTTAGCGGCGACCGCATCCACTGCCTGGACATCCTGTTTGCCTTCACCAAGCGTGTGCTGGGCGACAGTGGCGAGCTGGACATGCTACGCACGCAGATGGAGGAGCGCTTCGTGCAGGCCAACCCCTCCAAGGTGTCGTACGAGCCCATCACCACGACACTGCGCCGGCGCCAGGAGGACATATCCGCACGCTGCATCCAGAAAGCGTACCGCGCTCACCTCCTCAAACGGGGCTTCATCTGCAAGTACAGGCCCAAGACCAAGCTGGAGAACGGAGGGACCAACAACCAGGAGAAGAAAGAGAGCACAGCCTCCACCGCCTCTCTTCCCTCGTACGACAGCGTGACCAAACCTGACAAGGAGAAACAGGAAGAGAACGAGGGAGAGATGAGAGAGAAGGACAGAAATCAAAAAGATGAGCGGGAATCTAAATTTTAGTCAGGGTTCAGTGACTGTCATTATTACAATACTACACACAGCCAGAAGGGACTCTGAGCCCAATAAACAGACAAATGTATAAAAAATATAATTTGCAAGTTTAAAAAAATGTACGAAAACTACACTTTTTTTTTACAGACTTCAATTTAACACAAAATGAAGGATCGAGATTCGGCGTTGGATAGTTAGGGTCAGTTGAAGCAAAACACAGATGGCGATGTACATGTTGCCCACGATAAGAATTTAGTTAGGACACCATTATTATCACTAAAGGATTTTACTGCCTGATGATAAATGTCTTCTTTATTTCTTGGAAATAATGTGAGGAAGAACGATAATATAAATAATTATCAATAATAACTCAATAATAGTGTGCCCGCCATTGGCATTCTATATATTCAAATATATGTTCAGGATCATCGAAAAGAAGGGGGAAACCTCTGCAAACAAGATGGAGGGAGATTTATTGGCGCAAAAGAGTCTCTGACTGCCAGTACCCTGTGTGGACGAGCCCCTGCAGCGAAATGTCCACCACTATGGGAGCACCTCAGGAGAGGAACGGGACGGAACCTATGTTACAGAACCTTCTAGAACTGTTCTACTACGCAGTCTGACATGGTCTCTGTAACATCCACTTCCTGCACTGTCGTTCTTATCAAGTTTTAAATACGAAGAATGAACGTTTGGAGAAAGAAAGAAAACAGAACAGCAGACAAAGTTTTTACTTTGTCAGTTTGTGCTGAAAATACTTTTATCTTTACATTATTTGAGCAGCAAAAAAAATGAGAACAAATAACATTTAGCCCATGTCACACTGGTCTCTTTTCATCTTCTCTCGCTTAGTTATACTAACATAATGAAAAATACATTTCATACATGGGCTTTCATACTGTCACACTGGGTAGGGGGCACAAGTCAGTGTTTAGACTTGGGCTGAAGAAGGGTGGGGACTCGCTCTGACCGACTGAGTCTCAGATAAATGATTGTGCTCGTTCAATGCATAGATATGACTTGCATGAAGGCATGTTTTCATCAGGAATCATGCATGATGTAATCATAGTCCACGAGACACTAATTATCTTACTACTCTAATGGCTCGACCATACGTTTGAGGCAGTCCACTGGAAAAATGTTTATGAGAAATAGAACTGGAAAATGACTGGTATATATATGACACATATATGTCTATATATACAATATTGACGGAATAAAGTGGTGTGACCTACCGTTCACTATAATGTTGCTTTTCAACTGCCAGACCGATCTTTTTATGACGCCCATTTGGGATTTTAATTGAGTATGTAGTTACACCCTCAGAGGCAAACCTCTATTCTGGCACATTTATGAAAAACACAAAGTAGAATTTGATTAGATTTTCTTCTGAGCGGGACAAGCATAGTTGCTGCTGAGTTCTATCAGGAATATATCTTCAGAATAAGAATGAGGATGCACAGATTTCAAAGACACTTTTCAGACCGTTCTAAAGAAACCTAATCGGGGTCTTATTAAGAGACCCTGGTTTTTACATCAAATGTTCACTACCTTTACCTTTGTTGCTACGGTTACCACCCTTACCTGTGGTCTCCAACCAACTCCCTCTTGTTGTTGTGGCAGTACGAACAGGCAATGTTTGATGCCATATCCTGTATATCCATATCCTGTATATCCATATCCTGTATATCCATATCCTTCACAGATCAATGTCAGTTAAAATTCTATAATTCTCCTCCAATGCTTTGTCTGTCTGCGGACAGGGAAGAGTGAGACATGTATCAGTGGTACTGTAGGGGAGGATGATGGGAGATGTTGAAACAGCTGATATGTTGATGCTTCCATAGATCCTTTCTTCTGTTTTTTATTTGATTCACTTCTGTCCTCTGTCACTCCGTCAGTTCTCTGTTAGACTATCGTTCACTGTGGCCCAGTGGCACGTCGATAGACACTATGAGTTTCCATCTCTGAAGTATGTAGATGTCATCTGATCCAATGCAATCCTTCTCAGAAGAAAGCTTGAATTTCAAGCAGTGAGAATGTATGTGGCATAGTAGTTTGTATCCCAGAGAAAAATCTGCCAATTTTGCCCCTGTAAGTCGCTCTGGATAAAACCGTCTGCTAACTGACCAGATGTAAATGTAAAATGTAGTTCATCTATAAAGCAGCATAGACACATACAAGTGACATAGAAGTATGCGTGTACATAGAGGGGACCATGGAGGGGACCATGGAGGGTACATAGAGGGGACCATGGAGGGTACATATAGGGGACCATGGATGGTACATAGAGGGAACCATGGAGGGTACATAGAGGGGACCATGGAGGGTACATAGAGGGAACCATGGAGGGTACATAGAGGGGGCCGTGGGGGGTACATAGAGGGAACCATGGAGGGTACATAGAGGGAACCATGGAGGGTACATAGAGGGAACCATGGAGGGGACCATGGAGGGTACATAGAGGGGACCGTGGAGGGTACATAGAGGGGACCGTGGAGGGTACATAGAAGGGACCATGGAGGAGACCATGGAGGGTACATAGAGCAGCAGGACATGCTCAGCCACTCCTGGCATGATGTACTAAAGGACTGAAAGACGGTCGGCCATAGAAGGCTTAAGGGTTGTACAGTGGAGAATAAAAATATATCTGATTGGATAGACTTATTCAGGGAGGTGGGGATAGTATAACAAAGGACCAAAGGAGAGACTTAACAGAACCTCTCCTGGACCCTCCACAGTTTCTAGCCTGGCTGCCATGAATGCAAATGATCAGAGAAAGTCAAGATGGCAAGCGGGAGCAGCAGGGAAAATAGTGCTTATGCCTTCAGCAGGAGTGAGTGCTGAAAGTCCCATGTTTGTCAGTATATCATTGCGCTTTGTGGGACCTCTTCAACACTGTGTATAGTGTGTGGATGTTGGACCCAGGCTTGCATCATCATGTCATGTGCTAGCAGGCTATTATTTGATTGGTCACCTAGCTGTCTGTTTGATAAATGAAGAATCTGCCTGGGGATGTAAGGAGGTCAAAGTGACGTGACCTGTCCAACCGTCGTTTCCCACAGATCTTCTCTGTCTCTGCAGAATCAAATTCAATTAGACTTTTATCAGATAGGCCTCGTATGATCAACTCGTATCAAGTCATGATTCATGATTCACAGTAGAATCGTGCCTTTAAGAAAACGTGAGGCAGCTTTGAAGCTACTCAAATGAAACGAGAGCGAGCGCTAGGCTAGGCTGGGCCAAAGAGATGATTTAGATCCCTGTGAGTGACAGGCAGGTGAGACAGGTCGAGACATAACAATAACAGCTCCTCTAAAAGGTGTTTGCAACTTTTTTTCCCCACACAGGAGTGATGTAATGGTCGTTCATCTATACAAACATACAAACAAACGGATGCCTGGTCAGACAACAACATAGTATCTAGGGATGCACCATTGAAGCCATTATGGTGTGTTGAACACTGCCTGTACCTGATATCCCCATGTTTGTCTATTATTACTATCTAGAGGTCTGTTTACAATATAAAGACATGTCTACAGATAATGTCTGTCTGCTTGACTGCTGCACACTTAAAACCAAATGCATTCCCGATTTGATCGATCAATGACGTTACAACCATAAGAGCAAACAATGCCATCCAGTTTCAGCCCGTGCTCATTTTGGATGTCATGTTTTAGATGAATGATGTATCGATCAGTGAATTTACTTGGAGAAATAAAATCAATAAAAATATACATGTATGTGCAGTGCGGGCTATGATGACACAATCACTGAAAAAGAATGAACTTTTTAAAAGAAACTATAAATAATGTACTATATTCTTTTATTTTATCGGCATGCTTTGTTGTGTTTTTTGTAAATACTGAATTTTAAAGAGCTACCACTAATAATCTAAAATGAAACAATAACAGTATAGAACGACTTCCAGATATGCCCTTTGCCATACTTGTTCCTTTTGGGATTTTTTGTTGACACTTTTCACTTTGTTGACGGAAATTGAATGAAATATAGATATTATACAATACACAAAGAAATAGACATCTATACATATATATGTCTATATGTACAGTGCCTCTTTTCCACATATTGTTACGTTACAGCCTTATTCTACAATTGATTACATCGTCCCCCCCATCAGTCTACACACAATACCCCATAATAAAAAAGCAAAAACAGGTTTTTAGAAAATTTAGCTAATTTATTTAAAATAAAAACTTAAATATCACATTTACACAAGTCTTCAGACCCTTTACTCAGTATTTTGTTGAAGCACCTTTGGCAGTGATTACAGCCTTAAATATTTTGGGGTATGATGCTACAAGCTTGGCCCACCTGTATTTGGGGAGTTATTCGCATTCTTCTCTGCAGATCCTCTCAAGCTCTGTCAGTTTGGATGGGGAGCGTCGCTGCACAGCTATTTTCAGGTCTCTCCAGAGATGTTCAATCTGTTTCAAGTCCGGGCTCTGGCTGGGACACTCAAGGACATTCAGAGACTTGTCCCGAAGCCACTTCTGCATTGTCTTGGCTGTGTGCTTAGAGTCGTTGTCCTATTGGAAGGTGAACCTTCACCCCACTCTGAGGTCCTGAGCGCTCTGGTGCAGGTTTTCATCAAGGATCTCTCTGTACTTTGCTCCACTCATCTTTCCCTCAATCCTGACTAGTCTCCCTGTCCCTGTCGCTGCTAAACATGCCCCCTGCATGATGCTGCCACCCCCAAGCTACACCTTAGGGATGGTGCCAGGTTTTCCCCAGACGTGACGCTTCACATTCAGGCCAAAGAGTTCAATCTTGGTTTCATCAGACCAGATAATCTTGTTTCTCATGAGAGTCTGAGAGTCTTTAGGTGCCTTTTGGCAAACTCCAAGTGGGCTGTTATGTGCCTTTTACTGAAGAGTGGTTTCCGTCTGGCCACTCTACCATAAAGGCCTGATTGGTGGAGTGCTGCAGAGATGGTTGTCCTTCTGGAAAGTTCCTCTCCATAGAGGAACTCTCGAGTTCTTGGTCTCCTCCCTGACCAAGGCCCTTCGCCACCGATTGCTCAGTTTGGCCGGGCGGCCAGCTCTAGGAAGAATCTTGGTGGTTCCAAACTTCTTCCATTTAAGAATGGTGGAGGGCACTGTGTTCTTGGGACCTTCAATGCTGCATCATTTTTTTGGTACCCGTCCCCAGATCTGTGCCTTGTCACAATCCTGTCTCTCTACGGACAATTTATTTGACTTTGTAGCTTGGTTTTTGCTCTGACATGCACTGCCAACTGTGGGACCTTATGTACCTTATGGACCTTATGACAGGTATGTGCCTTTCCAAATCATGTCCAATCAATTTAATTTACCACAGTTGAACTCCAATCAAGTTGTAGAAACATCTCAAGGATGATCAATGGAAACAGGATGCACCTGAGCTCAACTTCGAGTCTCATAGCAAAGGGTCGGAATACTTATGTAAATAAGGTATTTTTTTTATTTTTTATAAATGTGCAAAAATTTCGAAGAACCTGTTTTCGCTTTGACATTATGGGGTATATTGTGTGTAGATTGCTGATTTTTTATATATTTTTATTATTATCCATTTTAGAATAAGGCTGTAACGTAACAAAATGTGGAAAAAGTCAAGGGGTCTGAATACTTTCCGAAAGCCCTGTATATACATATTACAAAATAACACTGTTTGTTTGTCACATTTGATTGATGTGTAACACGTTCAGTCTAAAACTGGTTGGTAATTCAGCACCCTACTGTATGTGTTGGGAAATAGCGGATACATTGTCACTGGAGCTGCTGCCATGATATTACCATGATGATGAGAGGTTTATGCTACCAGCACATTTCCCACTGTTTTCTGCAAACTTGTCAAACTTTTTTCAACTGCAATCAATAAACAAACACACACATACACATTCACACAGACACACAGCAATTCAACCTGACTAATCAGTCATTTGTCCAAATTAGATAGTCCGTTGGGTGTGACTGCCTCTTCCAGTGAAGATGGCGTCTATCCCAACCAAGACCTAGTATCTACTCATACATCCACAAGGCCTAAAAGACCTAGTATCTATAGATACATCCAAGGCCTAAAATACCTAGTATCTACCCATGCATCCACAAGCCTAAAAGACATAGTATCTACCCATACATCCACAAGCCTAAAATACCTAGTATCTACCCATGCATCCACAAGCCTAAAAGACCTAGTATCTACCCATACATCCACAAGCCATATTAGGCTTATCTATATACTGTAACCACCCTACACACACTAGGATCTAGTACATCTATCCACATACACAAGATCTGGTCCAATGAATATATCTCTCTCTCTACCCATAAATACAGCCACATGGTCTGGTCCAATCAATATATCTCTCTTTCTACCCATAAATACAGCCACATGGTCTGGTCCAATCAATATATCTCTCTTTCTACCCATAAATACAGCCACATGGTCTGGTCCAATCAATATATCTCTCTTTCTACCCATAAATACAGCCACATGGTCTGGTCCAATCAATATATCTCTATTTCTACCCATAAATACAGCCACATGGTCTGGTCCAATCAATATATCTCTTTCTACCCATAAATACAGCCACACGGTCTGGTCCAATCAATATATCTCTCTCTCTACCCATAAATACAGCCACACGGTCTGGTCCAATCAATCTATTTCTCTCTACCCATAAATACAGCCACATGGTCTGGTCCAATCAATCTATTTCTCTCTACCCATAAATACAGCCTGGTAGGCCTAACTACCCATCTCCATCCATACAGCCACACCATATCAATGCAATTACAGTTCAGCACTTCAATGTCTGATACTTTGTGCTTCAAACATCTCTCACTTTAACTTTGAATGGTTTGTTTCTAATCTAGTGTTATAACTCCACTCATTGGCATGTGCCCTTTTCAGCTTTTTCTGTGTTTTTTTGGAAGATGATGATACCACACTTAAATGTTCAAAACTGTGGAAGGAGGGAATGGGGTGGGGTGTGCGTAAGGGGTGGGGTGGGGTAAATTGAAAAGAATGAAGGACAACGTCTATCAGGGACTCGAGGCTACCTAACAGCATCGTTTGTCCATACGATACGATGAGAGGGGTCAGAACTAATACTGCCGGGGATCAGATTATCTTAACAACTATTAACAAATAACTGCCCTCTTCTCTTCATCCTCTAGATAGACTTTTGATGTTACCTTACAAAACAGCAGTCCAACTCAAAACAGCAATCCAACTCAAAACAGCAATCCAACTCAAAACAGCAATCCAACTCAAAACAGCAATCCAACTCAAAACAGCAATTCAACTCAAAACAGCAATCCAACTCAAAACAGCAATCCAACTCAAAACAGCAATCCAACTCAAAACAGCAATCCAACTCAAAACAGAAATCCAACTCAAAACAGCAATCCAACTCAAAACAACAATCCAACTCAAAACAGCAGTTTCTTGTGTTCATGTGTGTTACCTTGTGAAAAAGCAGCTTGCCTTCTATATCTCTGTTCTTTCCATCTGAAATTTATTTTTGTATCAATATTAAATTAATGACATAATGGGGACTCTTTTTTTTTAGCATGGATTTATTATATACTTTTAAAAATGTTTTGCTGAAAAATAGTTTTTGAAAGTGCTTTTCAAACTGTCGTTTATCATTTGAACGCTGTGATATTAAAGATACATGCAGTATGGTGTTAGTGATACACAACCATTTCGGCTCTTAGTAAGAACTCATGAAAGATTGTCTTCATTTGAACACAAACATTTGTATGACCAATAAAGCAGCCTTCCAGTTACAAGCTGTATTGTCTCTGGGTTCTTTTAACTGGAGATCAGGATTCACAACATCTCTTCTATGGGAAGACTTCTACACTATTGTGATGTATTTAATCAATGGGTTGATATTCTGAATATTTCAGGATATCTACAGTATAGAATACTATAATATTGTGATTCTTCACTCATTTTATTTACAGTAGGCAACATTTAATGCACTTTTGGTGCAAATTTGAATATTAATGTATTTTTATATATATATATATATATATATATATATATATATATATATATATATATAATATATATTTTTTAGACTTTACAATGTGACAGGAACGATAGCCTAGCACTTAGAATTAGTAAATGGAATTGAATTCTAATTCAATGCCCTACACTCTATCACCCTTCTGTGTGTATTAGCCCATACACTCCTGTGGATGTTATTAGCGTAGGACAACAACACAGGACATGGATCTAGGTGTGGTATACAGTAGCATAGCAGCTAACAGTCCTTTGACTTTCAGCCAGCCCTTTCAGATGGAATGGCTGTATTGAATTTGTTAACAACATCCCCCCCACAGCCATACGACCAAAGACCATGATGTTTGTGAGTCCATCTGTACAGACATGATGCTGCTTCTCTCTGTGGTTCACTGTAAAGAAGCAGTGAGTAGATACTGTAGCCCAATGGTCCGGGATTGTTATCACCACCCCCCCCCCCCTCTCCCCACCTCCTCAAATGGCACCGTAGCTATTCCCAATATTGTGCACTACTTTAGACCAGGGCTTAGCACCCTATGCCCTATATAGTGCACTACACTACTTTAGACCAGGGCTCATCACCCTATGCCCTATATAGTGCACTACAGTACTTTTGACCAGGACTCAGCACCCTATTCCCTATATAGTGCACTACAGTACTTTTGACCAGGGCTCAGCACCCTATTTCCTACATAGTGCACTACTTTTGACCAGAGTTTGCATTCCAAATAGCACCCTATTGCCTATATAAAAGTAGTGCACTATAAAGGGAGTAGTGTGCCTTTTGGGGCGTGATCTGTGTGAACAGGTCTGAAAAACTGGATGCTGGGATATGTTGACCAGGAAGTTTTTCTCATCACCTGAAGGAAGCGGGGAAATACATTTAGGAGGAGATGAAGGATGATGATGACGATGATGGGGTTGTATGTGTCTGATGTAGAAGAGTTAACATCCACACAGACAGTACAGGGCTATTATGCAGGTAGCCTATCAGGCAGCCCAGTGGTTGGGCCAGTAACCGAAAGGAAGCTGATTCGATTACACGAGCCAACAAGTTAAAAATCTGTTGATGTGCCCTGAGCAAGGCACTTAACACTAATTTGCTCCAGGGGTACTCCCTGTATGGGCTAGGGCTGCCTACCGTCCACACACACACACAACACACACACACACACACACACACACACACACACACACACACACACACACACACACACACACACACACACACACACACACACACACACACACACACACACACACACACACAGACACACAGACAGACAGACAGACAGACGATTTCCTGGGTTCTGGTAGAACCTCAGCGCTGGGATGAATATCCAACACACTGCGACAGTCCTCGGCAAGACAGAGTACCACAAACTGACAAGACACACAGGTAGTGTGTATGCATGCAAGCACTTATTGAACTGCTGGGTTGAACTATCGCTTGTCCGATCTGATAGTCTGAAAAAATACAATGGGAAATCATTTCTGATCATTTGCATGCCACCCAGGGTCCTCTCCAAACACTGCCATTGTAGAATTGAGAGTGTCCTGAGAGGTTGCATCACGGACTGGTACGGAAGATGCTCCGTCCACGACTGCAAGGTGCATCAACTGACTGCAAGGTGCACACACACACACAAAGAGTGACTCCATCTGCACAGCACAGGGAAACAATCAGAGCACTTGGACATTGCCACAGCACTAGGACATTACCACAACACTGGGACATTACCACAACACTGGGACATTAGAATAGCACTGGGAAATTAGAATAGCAGTGGGACATTACCACAGCACTGGGACATAACCACAACACTGGGACATTAGAATAGCACTGGGACATTACCACAACACTGGGACATTAGAATAGCACTGGGACGTTACCACAACACTGGGACATTACCACAACACTGGGACATTAGAATAACACTGGGACGTTACCACAACACTGGGATTACCACAGCACTGGGACATTAGAATAGCACTAGGACATTACCACAACACTGGGACATTAGAATAGCACTGGGACGTTACCACAACACTGGGATTACCACAGCACTGGGATATTAGAATAGCACTAGGACATTACCACAACACTGGGACATTAGAATAGCACTGGGACGTTACCACAACACTGGGATTACCACAGCACTGGGACATTACCACAACATTGGGACATTATCACAGCACTGGGACATTAGAATAGCACTGGGACATTAGAACTGGGACATTCGAATAGCACTGGGACATTAGAATAGTACTGGGACATTACTATAGCACTGGGACATTATAACTGGGACATTAGAATAGTACTGGGACATTAGAATAGCACTGGGACTTTACTATAGCACTGGGACATTACCACAGCACTGGGACATTACCACAGCACTTGGACATTACCACAGCACTGGGACATTATCACAGCACTGGGACATTACTATGCACTGAGACATTAGAATAGCACTGGGACATTAGAACTGGGACATTAGAATATCACTGGGACATTACTATAGCATTGGGACATTAGAATAGCACTGGAACATTACTATAGCACTGGGACATTAGAATAGCACTAGGACATAACTATAGCACTGGGACATTATCACAGCACTGGGAAATTACTATGCACTGATACATTAGAATAGCACTGGGACATTAGAACTGGGACATTAGAATAATACTGGGACATTAGAATAGCACTGGGACATTACTATAGCACTGGGACAGTAGAATAGCACTGGGACAGTAGAATAGCACTGGGACAGTAGAATAGCACTGGGACATTAGAATAGCACTAGGACATTATTATAGCACTGGAACATTAGAATAGCACTGGGACATTACAATAGCACTGGGACATTAGAATAGCACTGGGACATTACCACAACACTGGGACATTGGAATAGCACTGGGACATTAGAATAGCACTAGGACATTACTATAGCACTGGGACATTAGATTAGCACTGGGACATTAGAATAGCACTGAGATATTAGAATAGCAGTTGGGACATTACTATAGCATTGGGACATTAGAATAGCCCTGGGACATGCCTATAGCACTGGGACATTAGAATAGCACTGGGACTTTACTTTAGCACTGGGACATTACTATAGCACTGGGACAGTAGAATAGCACTGGGACAGTAGAATAGCACTGGGACAGTAGAATAGCAATGGGACAGTAGAATAGCACTGGGACATTAGAATAGCACTAGGACATTATTATAGCACAGGGACATTAGAATAGCACTGTGACATTAGAATAGCACTGGGACATTACCACAACACTGGGACATTGGAATAGCACTGGGACATTAGAATAGCACTAGGACATTACTATAGCACTGGGACATTAGAATAGCACTGGGACATTACCACAACACTGGGACATTGGAATAGCACTGGGACATTAGAATAGCACTAGGACATTACTATAGCACTGGGACATTAGAATAGCACTAGGACATTATTATAGCACTGGGACATTAGAATAGCACTAGGACATTATTATAGCACTGGGACATTAGAATAGCTCTGGGACATAAGAATCTAAATAGGACATTACTATAGCACTGGGACATTAGAATAGCACTGGGATATTAGAATAGCACTGGGACATTAGAATAGCACTGGGACATTAGAATAGCACCAGGACATTACCACAACACTGGGACATTACCACAACATTGGGACATTATCACAACACTGGGACATTAGAATAACACTGGGACATTACCACAACACTGGGACATTAGAATAACACTGGGACGTTACCACAACACTGGGATTACCACAGCACTGGGACATTAGAATAGCACTAGGACATTACCACAACACTGGGACATTAGAATAGCACTGGGACGTTACCACAACACTGGGATTACCACAGCACTGGGACATTAGAATAGCACTAGGACATTACCACAACACTGGGACATTAGAATAGCACTGGGACGTTACCACAACACTGGGATTACCACAGCACTGGGACATTACCACAACATTGGGACATTATCACAGCACTGGGACATTAGAATAGCACTGGGACATTAGAACTGGGACATTCGAATAGCACTGGGACATTAGAATAGTACTGGGACATTACTATAGCACTGGGACATTATAACTGGGACATTAGAATAGTACTGGGACATTAGAATAGCACTGGGACTTTACTATAGCACTGGGACATTACCACAGCACTGGGACATTACCACAGTTTTTGGACATTACCACAGCACTGGGACATTATCACAGCACTGGGACATTACTATGCACTGAGACATTAGAATAGCACTGGGACATTAGAACTGGGACATTAGAATATCACTGGGACATTACTATAGCATTGGGACATTAGAATAGCACTGGAACATTACTATAGCACTGGGACATTAGAATAGCACTAGGACATAACTATAGCACTGGGACATTATCACAGCACTGGGAAATTACTATGCACTGATACATTAGAATAGCACTGGGACATTAGAACTGGGACATTAGAATAATACTGGGACATTAGAATAGCACTGGGACATTACTATAGCACTGGGACATTACTATAGCACTGGGACAGTAGAATAGCACTGGGACAGTAGAATAGCACTGGGACAGTAGAATAGCACTGGGACATTAGAATAGCACTAGGACATTATTATAGCCCTGGAACATTAGAATAGCACTGGGACATTACAATAGCACTGGGACATTAGAATAGCACTGGGACATTACCACAACACTGGGACATTGGAATAGCACTGGGACATTAGAATAGCACTAGGACATTACTATAGCACTGGGACATTAGATTAGCACTGGGACATTAGAATAGCACTGAGATATTAGAATAGCAGTTGGGACATTACTATAGCATTGGGACATTAGAATAGCCCTGGGACATGCCTATAGCACTGGGACATTAGAATAGCACTGGGACTTTACTTTAGCACTGGGACATTACTATAGCACTGGGATAGTAGAATAGCACTGGGACAGTAGAATAGCACTGGGACAGTAGAATAGCAATGGGACAGTAGAATAGCACTGGGACATTAGAATAGCACTAGGACATTATTATAGCACTGGGACATTAGAATAGCACTGGGACATTACAATAGCACTGGGACATTAGAATAGCACTGGGACATTACCACAACACTGGGACATTGGAATAGCACTGGGACATTAGAATAGCACTAGGACATTACTATAGCACTGGGACATTAGAATTGCACTGGGACATTACCACAACACTGGGACATTGGAATAGCACTGGGACATTAGAATAGCACTAGGACATTACTATAGCACTGGGACATTAGAATAGCACTAGGACATTATTATAGCACTGGGACATTAGAATAGCACTAGGACATTATTATAGCACTGGGACATTAGAATAGCTCTGGGACATAAGAATCTAAATAGGACATTACTATAGCACTGGGACATTAGAATAGCACTGGGATATTCGAATAGCACTGGGACATTAGAATAGCACTGGGACATTAGAATAGCACTAGGACATTACCACAACACTGGGACATTAGAATAACACTGGGACATTACCACAACACTGGGACATTGGAATAGCACTAGGACATTACTATAGCACTGGGACATTAGAATAGCACTGGGACAGTAGAATAGCACTGGGACATTAGAATAGCACTGGGACATTAGAATAGCACTAGGACATTATTATAGCACTGGGACATTAGAATAGCACTATGACATTACTATAGCACTGGGACATTAGAATCTAACTAGGACATTACTATAGCACTGCGACATTAGAATAGCACTGGGATATTAGAATAGCACTGGGACATTACCACAACACTGGGACATTGGAATAGCACTGGGACATTATCACAGCACTGGGACATAACTATAGCACTGGGACATTACTATAGCACTGGGACATTAGAATAGCACTAGGACATAACTATGGCACTGGGACATTTGAATAGCACTAGGACATTTCAAAGCACTGGGACATTAGAATAGCACTGGGACATTAGAATAACACTGGGACATTACCACAACACTGGGACATTGGAATAGCACTGGGACATTATCACAGCACTGGGACATAACTGTAGCACTGGGACATTACTATAGCACTGGGACATTAGAATAGCACTAGGACATAACTATGGCACTGGGACATTTGAATAGCACTAGGACATTTCTATAGCACTGGGACATTAGAATAGCACTGGGACATTAGAATAGCACTAGGACATTGCTATTCTAATAGTTTGTTGGTGAAGTGGGCACCAAGGAACTTGAAGCTCTCAACCTGCTCCACTTCAGCGACATTAGAATAGCACTGGGATATTAGAATAGCACTGGGACATTACCACAACACTGGGACATTGGAATAGCACTGGGACATTATCACAGCACTGGGACATAACTATAGCACTGGGACATTACTATAGCAGTGGGACATTAGAATAGCACTAGGACATAACTATGGCACTGGGACATTGGAATAGCACTGGGACATTATCACAGCACTGGGACATAACTATAGCACTGGGACATTACTATAGCACTGGGACATTAGAATAGCAGTGGGACATTACCACAGCACTGGGACATAACCACAACACTGGGACATTAGAATAGCACTGGGAAATTAGAATAGCAGTGGGACATTACCACAGCACTGGGACATAACCACAACACTGGGACATTAGAATAGCACTGGGACATTACCACAACACTGGGACATTAGAATAGCACTGGGACGTTACCACAACACTGGGACATTACCACAACACTGGGACATTAGAATAACACTGGGACGTTACCACAACACTGGGATTACCACAGCACTGGGACATTAGAATAGCACTAGGACATTACCACAACACTGGGACATTAGAATAGCACTGGGACGTTACCACAACACTGGGATTACCACAGCACTGGGATATTAGAATAGCACTAGGACATTACCACAACACTGGGACATTAGAATAGCACTGGGACGTTACCACAACACTGGGATTACCACAGCACTGGGACATTACCACAACATTGGGACATTATCACAGCACTGGGACATTAGAATAGCACTGGGACATTAGAACTGGGACATTCGAATAGCACTGGGACATTAGAATAGTACTGGGACATTACTATAGCACTGGGACATTATAACTGGGACATTAGAATAGTACTGGGACATTAGAATAGCACTGGGACTTTACTATAGCACTGGGACATTACCACAGCACTGGGACATTACCACAGCACTTGGACATTACCACAGCACTGGGACATTATCACAGCACTGGGACATTACTATGCACTGAGACATTAGAATAGCACTGGGACATTAGAACTGGGACATTAGAATATCACTGGGACATTACTATAGCATTGGGACATTAGAATAGCACTGGAACATTACTATAGCACTGGGACATTAGAATAGCACTAGGACATAACTATAGCACTGGGACATTATCACAGCACTGGGAAATTACTATGCACTGATACATTAGAATAGCACTGGGACATTAGAACTGGGACATTAGAATAATACTGGGACATTAGAATAGCACTGGGACATTACTATAGCACTGGGACAGTAGAATAGCACTGGGACAGTAGAATAGCACTGGGACAGTAGAATAGCACTGGGACATTAGAATAGCACTAGGACATTATTATAGCACTGGAACATTAGAATAGCACTGGGACATTACAATAGCACTGGGACATTAGAATAGCACTGGGACATTACCACAACACTGGGACATTGGAATAGCACTGGGACATTAGAATAGCACTAGGACATTACTATAGCACTGGGACATTAGATTAGCACTGGGACATTAGAATAGCACTGAGATATTAGAATAGCAGTTGGGACATTACTATAGCATTGGGACATTAGAATAGCCCTGGGACATGCCTATAGCACTGGGACATTAGAATAGCACTGGGACTTTACTTTAGCACTGGGACATTACTATAGCACTGGGACAGTAGAATAGCACTGGGACAGTAGAATAGCACTGGGACAGTAGAATAGCAATGGGACAGTAGAATAGCACTGGGACATTAGAATAGCACTAGGACATTATTATAGCACAGGGACATTAGAATAGCACTGTGACATTAGAATAGCACTGGGACATTACCACAACACTGGGACATTGGAATAGCACTGGGACATTAGAATAGCACTAGGACATTACTATAGCACTGGGACATTAGAATAGCACTGGGACATTACCACAACACTGGGACATTGGAATAGCACTGGGACATTAGAATAGCACTAGGACATTACTATAGCACTGGGACATTAGAATAGCACTAGGACATTATTATAGCACTGGGACATTAGAATAGCACTAGGACATTATTATAGCACTGGGACATTAGAATAGCTCTGGGACATAAGAATCTAAATAGGACATTACTATAGCACTGGGACATTAGAATAGCACTGGGATATTAGAATAGCACTGGGACATTAGAATAGCACTGGGACATTAGAATAGCACCAGGACATTACCACAACACTGGGACATTACCACAACATTGGGACATTATCACAACACTGGGACATTAGAATAACACTGGGACATTACCACAACACTGGGACATTAGAATAACACTGGGACGTTACCACAACACTGGGATTACCACAGCACTGGGACATTAGAATAGCACTAGGACATTACCACAACACTGGGACATTAGAATAGCACTGGGACGTTACCACAACACTGGGATTACCACAGCACTGGGACATTAGAATAGCACTAGGACATTACCACAACACTGGGACATTAGAATAGCACTGGGACGTTACCACAACACTGGGATTACCACAGCACTGGGACATTACCACAACATTGGGACATTATCACAGCACTGGGACATTAGAATAGCACTGGGACATTAGAACTGGGACATTCGAATAGCACTGGGACATTAGAATAGTACTGGGACATTACTATAGCACTGGGACATTATAACTGGGACATTAGAATAGTACTGGGACATTAGAATAGCACTGGGACTTTACTATAGCACTGGGACATTACCACAGCACTGGGACATTACCACAGTTTTTGGACATTACCACAGCACTGGGACATTATCACAGCACTGGGACATTACTATGCACTGAGACATTAGAATAGCACTGGGATATTAGAAC
This sequence comes from Oncorhynchus mykiss, assembly GCF_057628025.1. Taxonomy (NCBI): domain Eukaryota; kingdom Metazoa; phylum Chordata; class Actinopteri; order Salmoniformes; family Salmonidae; genus Oncorhynchus; species Oncorhynchus mykiss. The sequence goes on along the minus strand of NC_143030.1, from coordinate 72,852,295 downwards.
TGGGACATTAGAATATCACTGGGACATTACTATAGCATTGGGACATTAGAATAGCACTGGAACATTACTATAGCACTGGGACATTAGAATAGCACTAGGACATAACTATAGCACTGGGACATTATCACAGCACTGGGAAATTACTATGCACTGATACATTAGAATAGCACTGGGACATTAGAACTGGGACATTAGAATAATACTGGGACATTAGAATAGCACTGGGACATTACTATAGCACTGGGACATTACTATAGCACTGGGACAGTAGAATAGCACTGGGACAGTAGAATAGCACTGGGACAGTAGAATAGCACTGGGACATTAGAATAGCACTAGGACATTATTATAGCCCTGGAACATTAGAATAGCACTGGGACATTACAATAGCACTGGGACATTAGAATAGCACTGGGACATTACCACAACACTGGGACATTGGAATAGCACTGGGACATTAGAATAGCACTAGGACATTACTATAGCACTGGGACATTAGATTAGCACTGGGACATTAGAATAGCACTGAGATATTAGAATAGCAGTTGGGACATTACTATAGCATTGGGACATTAGAATAGCCCTGGGACATGCCTATAGCACTGGGACATTAGAATAGCACTGGGACTTTACTTTAGCACTGGGACATTACTATAGCACTGGGATAGTAGAATAGCACTGGGACAGTAGAATAGCACTGGGACAGTAGAATAGCAATGGGACAGTAGAATAGCACTGGGACATTAGAATAGCACTAGGACATTATTATAGCACTGGGACATTAGAATAGCACTGGGACATTACAATAGCACTGGGACATTAGAATAGCACTGGGACATTACCACAACACTGGGACATTGGAATAGCACTGGGACATTAGAATAGCACTAGGACATTACTATAGCACTGGGACATTAGAATTGCACTGGGACATTACCACAACACTGGGACATTGGAATAGCACTGGGACATTAGAATAGCACTAGGACATTACTATAGCACTGGGACATTAGAATAGCACTAGGACATTATTATAGCACTGGGACATTAGAATAGCACTAGGACATTATTATAGCACTGGGACATTAGAATAGCTCTGGGACATAAGAATCTAAATAGGACATTACTATAGCACTGGGACATTAGAATAGCACTGGGATATTCGAATAGCACTGGGACATTAGAATAGCACTGGGACATTAGAATAGCACTAGGACATTACCACAACACTGGGACATTAGAATAACACTGGGACATTACCACAACACTGGGACATTGGAATAGCACTAGGACATTACTATAGCACTGGGACATTAGAATAGCACTGGGACAGTAGAATAGCACTGGGACATTAGAATAGCACTGGGACATTAGAATAGCACTAGGACATTATTATAGCACTGGGACATTAGAATAGCACTATGACATTACTATAGCACTGGGACATTAGAATCTAACTAGGACATTACTATAGCACTGCGACATTAGAATAGCACTGGGATATTAGAATAGCACTGGGACATTACCACAACACTGGGACATTGGAATAGCACTGGGACATTATCACAGCACTGGGACATAACTATAGCACTGGGACATTACTATAGCACTGGGACATTAGAATAGCACTAGGACATAACTATGGCACTGGGACATTTGAATAGCACTAGGACATTTCAAAGCACTGGGACATTAGAATAGCACTGGGACATTAGAATAACACTGGGACATTACCACAACACTGGGACATTGGAATAGCACTGGGACATTATCACAGCACTGGGACATAACTGTAGCACTGGGACATTACTATAGCACTGGGACATTAGAATAGCACTAGGACATAACTATGGCACTGGGACATTTGAATAGCACTAGGACATTTCTATAGCACTGGGACATTAGAATAGCACTGGGACATTAGAATAGCACTAGGACATTGCTATTCTAATAGTTTGTTGGTGAAGTGGGCACCAAGGAACTTGAAGCTCTCAACCTGCTCCACTTCAGCGACATTAGAATAGCACTGGGATATTAGAATAGCACTGGGACATTACCACAACACTGGGACATTGGAATAGCACTGGGACATTATCACAGCACTGGGACATAACTATAGCACTGGGACATTACTATAGCAGTGGGACATTAGAATAGCACTAGGACATAACTATGGCACTGGGACATTGGAATAGCACTGGGACATTATCACAGCACTGGGACATAACTATAGCACTGGGACATTACTATAGCACTGGGACATTAGAATAGCACTAGGACATAACTATGGCACTGGGACATTTGAATAGCACTAGGACATTTGAATAGCACTAGGACATTATTATAGCACTGGGACATTAGAATAGCTCTGGGACATAAGAATCTAAATAGGACATTACTATAGCACTGGGACATTAGAATAGCACTGGGATATTAGAATAGCACTGGGACATTAGAATAGCACTGGGACATTAGAATAGCACTAGGACATTACCACAACACTGGGACATTAGAATAGCACTGGGACATTACCACAACACTGGGACATTGGAATAGCACTAGGACATTACAATAGCACTGGGACATTAGAATAGCACTGGGACATTAGAATAGCACTAGGACATTATTATAGCACTGGGACATTAGAATAGCACTATGACATTACTATAGCACTGGGACATTAGAATCTAACTAGGACATTACTATAGCACTGCGACATTAGAATAGCACTGGGATATTAGAATAGCACTGGGACATTACCACAACACTGGGACATTGGAATAGCACTGGGACATTATCACAGCACTGGGACATAACTATAGCACTGGGACATTACTATAGCACTGGGACATTAGAATAGCACTAGGACATAACTATGGCACTGGGACATTTGAATAGCACTAGGACATTTCTATAGCACTGGGACATTAGAATAGCACTGGGACATTAGAATAACACTGGGACATTACCACAACACTGGGACATTGGAATAGCACTGGGACATTATCACAGCACTGGGACATAACTGTAGCACTGGGACATTACTATAGCACTGGGACATTAGAATAGCACTAGGACATAACTATGGCACTGGGACATTTGAATAGCACTAGGACATTTCTATAGCACTGGGACATTAGAATAGCACTGGGACATTAGAATAGCACTGGGACATTGCTATTCTAATAGTTTGTTGGTGAAGTGGGCACCAAGGAACTTGAAGCTCTCAACCTGCTCCACTTCAGCGACATTAGAATAGCACTGGGATATTAGAATAGCACTGGGACATTACCACAACACTGGGACATTGGAATAGCACTGGGACATTATCACAGCACTGGGACATAACTATAGCACTGGGACATTACTATAGCAGTGGGACATTAGAATAGCACTAGGACATAACTATGGCACTGGGACATTGGAATAGCACTGGGACATTATCACAGCACTGGGACATAACTATAGCACTGGGACATTACTATAGCACTGGGACATAACTATGGCACTGGGACATTTGAATAGCACTAGGACATTTGAATAGCACTAGGACATTATTATAGCACTGGGACATTAGAATAGCTCTGGGACATAAGAATCTAAATAGGACATTACTATAGCACTGGGACATTAGAATAGCACTGGGATATTAGAATAGCACTGGGACATTAGAATAGCACTGGGACATTAGAATAGCACTAGGACATTACCACAACACTGGGACATTAGAATAGCACTGGGACATTACCACAACACTGGGACATTGGAATAGCACTAGGACATTACTATAGCACTGGGACATTAGAATAGCACTGGGACATTAGAATAGCACTAGGACATTATTATAGCACTGGGACATTAGAATAACACTATGACATTACTATAGCACTGGGACATTAGAATCTAACTAGGACATTACTATAGCACTGGGACATTAGAATAGCACTGGGATATTACCACAACACTGGGACATTGGAATAGCACTGGGACATTATCACAGCACTGGGACATAACTATAGCACTGGGACATTACTATTGCAGTGGGACATTAGAATAGCACTAGGACATAACTATGGCACTGGGACATTGGAATAGCACTGGGACATTATCACAGCACTGGGACATAACTATAGCACTGGGACATTACTATAGCACTGGGACATTAGAATAGCACTAGGACATAACTATGGCACTGGGACATTTGAATAGCACTAGGACATTTGAATAGCACTAGGACATTGTTATATCACTGGGACATTAGAATAGCTCTGGGACATAAGAATCTAAATAGGACATTACTATAGCACTGGGACATTAGAATAGCACTGGGATATTAGAATAGCACTGGGACATTAGAATAGCACTGGGACATTAGAATAGCACTAGGACATTACCACAACACTGGGACATTAGAATAGCACTGGGACATTACCACAACACTGGGACATTGGAATAGCACTAGGACATTACTATAGCACTGGGACATTAGAATAGCACTGGGACAGTAGAATAGCACTGGGACATTAGAATAGCACTGGGACATTAGAATAGCACTAGGACATTATTATAGCACTGGGACATTAGAATAGCACTATGACATTACTATAGCACTGGGACATTAGAATCTAACTAGGTTATTACTATAGCACTGCGACATTAGAATAGCACAGGGATATTAGAATAGCACTGGGACATTACCACAACACTGGGACATTGGAATAGCACTGGGACATTATCACAGCACTGGGACATAACTATAGCACTGGGACATTACTATAGCACTGGGACATTAGAATAGCACTAGGACATAACTATGGCACTGGGACATTTGAATAGCACTAGGACATTTCTATAGCACTGGGACATTAGAATAGCACTGAGACATTAGAATAGCAGTTGGGACATTACTATAGCATTGGGACATTAGAATAGCCCTGGGACATGCCTATAGCACTGGGACATTAGAATAGCACTGGGACTTTACTTTAGCACTGGGACATTACTATAGCACTGGGACAGTAGAATAGCACTGGGACAGTAGAATAGCACTGGGACAGTAGAATAGCAATGGGACATTAGAATAGCACTGGGACATTAGAATAGCACTAGGACATTATTATAGCACTGGGACATTAGAATAGCACTGGGACATTACAATAGCACTGGGACATTAGAATAGCACTGGGACATTACCACAACACTGGGACATTGGAATAGCACTGGGACATTAGAATAGCAGTAGGACATTACTATAGCACTGGGACATTAGAATAGCACTAGGACATTATTATAGCACTGGGACATTAGAATAGCACTAGGACATTATTATAGCACTGGGACATTAGAATAGCTCTGGGACATAAGAATCTAAATAGGACATTACTATAGCACTGGGACATTAGAATAGCACTGGGATATTAGAATAGCACTGGGACATTAGAATAGCACTGGGACATTAGAATAGCACTAGGACATTACCACAACACTGGGACATTAGAATAACACTGGGACATTACCACAACACTGGGACATTGGAATAGCACTAGGACATTACTATAGCACTGGGACATTAGAATAGCACTGGGACAGTAGAATAGCACTGGGACATTAGAATAGCACTGGGACATTAGAATAGCACTAGGACATTATTATAGCACTGGGACATTAGAATAGCACTATGACATTACTATAGCACTGGGACATTAGAATCTAACTAGGACATTACTATAGCGCTGCGACATTAGAATAGCACTGGGATATTAGAATAGCACTGGGACATTACCACAACACTGGGACATTGGAATAGCACTGGGACATTATCACAGCACTGGGACATAACTATAGCACTGGGACATTACTATAGCACTGGGACATTAGAATAGCACTAGGACATGCCTATAGCACTGGGACATTAGAATAGCACTGGGACTTTACTTTAGCACTGGGACATTACTATAGCACTGGGACAGTAGAATAGCACTGGGACAGTAGAATAGCACTGGGACAGTAGAATAGCAATGGGACATTAGAATAGCACTGGGACATTAGAATAGCACTAGGACATTATTATAGCACTGGGACATTAGAATAGCACTGGGACATTACAATAGCACTGGGACATTAGAATAGCACTGGGACATTACCACAACACTGGGACATTGGAATAGCACTGGGACATTAGAATAGCAGTAGGACATTACTATAGCACTGGGACATTAGAATAGCACTAGGACATTATTATAGCACTGGGACATTAGAATAGCACTAGGACATTATTATAGCACTGGGACATTAGAATAGCTCTGGGACATAAGAATCTAAATAGGACATTACTATAGCACTGGGACATTAGAATAGCACTGGGATATTAGAATAGCACTGGGACATTAGAATAGCACTGGGACATTAGAATAGCACTAGGACATTACCACAACACTGGGACATTAGAATAACACTGGGACATTACCACAACACTGGGACATTGGAATAGCACTAGGACATTACTATAGCACTGGGACATTAGAATAGCACTGGGACAGTAGAATAGCACTGGGACATTAGAATAGCACTGGGACATTAGAATAGCACTAGGACATTATTATAGCACTGGGACATTAGAATAGCACTATGACATTACTATAGCACTGGGACATTAGAATCTAACTAGGACATTACTATAGCGCTGCGACATTAGAATAGCACTGGGATATTAGAATAGCACTGGGACATTACCACAACACTGGGACATTGGAATAGCACTGGGACATTATCACAGCACTGGGACATAACTATAGCACTGGGACATTACTATAGCACTGGGACATTAGAATAGCACTAGGACATAACTATGGCACTGGGACATTTGAATAGCACTAGGACATTTCTATAGCACTGGGACATTAGAATAGCACTGGGACATTAGAATAGCACTGGGACATTGCTATTCTAATAGTTTGTTGGTGAAGTGGGCACCAAGGAACTTGAAGCTCTCAACCTGCTCCACTTCAGCCCCGTCAATGAGAATGGGGGCGTGCTTGGTCCTCCTTTTCCTGTAGTCCACACTCATCTCCTTTGTCTTGATCACATTGAGGGAGAGGTTGTTTTCCTGGGACCACAAGGCCAGGTCTCTGACCTCCTCCTTATAGTCTCATCGTTGTCTGTGATCATGTGTCATCGGCAAACTTGATGATGGTGTTGGAGTCATGCCTGGCCATGCAGTCATGAGTTAACAAGGAGTACAGGAGGGGACTGAGCACGCAGCTCTAAGTGGCCCCAGTGTTGAGGATCAGCATGGCGGATGTGTTGTTACCTACCCTTATAACCTGGGGACGGCCTGTCAGGAAGTCCAGGATCCAGTTGCAGAAGGAGATGTTTAGTCCCAGGGTCCTTAATTTATTGATGAGCTTTCAGGGTACTATGGTGTTGAACGCTGAGCTGTAGTCAATGAATAGCATTCTCACATAGGTGTTCCTTTTGTCCAGGTGGGAAAGGTCAGTGTTGAGTGCAATAGAGATTGCATCGTCTGTGGGTCTGTTGGGGCCGTATGCAAATTGGAGTGGGTCTAGGGTTTCTGGGATAATGATGTTGATGTGAGCCATGACCAGCCTATCAAAGCACTTCATGGCTACAGATGTCAGTGCTACGGGTCGGTAGTCATTTAGGCAGGTTACCTTAGTGTTCTTGGGCACAGGGACTATGGTGGTCTGCTTGAAACATGTTGGTATTACAGACTCAGTCAGGAATAGGTTGAAAATGTCAGGAAAGACACTTGACAGTTGGTCAGCTCGGAGTACAAGTCCTGGTAATCTGTCTGGCCCTGCGGCCTTGTGGATGTTGACCTGTTAAAAGGTCGTACTCATATTTGCTACGGAGAGCATGATCACACTCTCATGCATGTTTCAGTGTTACTTGCCTCGATGCGAGCATAGAAGTAATTTAACTCACCTGGTAGGTTCCTGTCACTGGTCACTGTGCTTCCCTTTATAGTCTGTAATAGCCACATCCGACGAACGTCGGAGCCAGTGTAGTACGATTCAATCTTAGTCCTGTATTGACGCTTTGCCTGCTTGATGGTTCGTCAGAGGGTATTGCAGGATTTCTCATAAACTTCCGGGTTAGAGTCCCGCTCCTTGAAAGCAGCAGCTCTAGCCTTTAGCTCAGTGCGGATATTGCCTGTAATCTATGGCTTCTGGTTGGGGTATGTACGTATGTTCACTGTGGGGACGACGTCATTGATGCACTTATTGATGAAGCCAGTGACTGATGTGTTGTACTCCTCAATGCCATCGGAGGAATCCCAGAACATATTCCAGTCTGTGCTAGCAAAACAGTCCTTTAGTTTAGCATCTGCTTCATCTGACCACTTTTTTGTTGACCAAGTCACTGGTGCTTTCTGCTTTAGTTTTTACTTCTCAAGCAGAAGTCAGGAGGATATAATTAGGGTCAGATTTGCCAAATGGAGGGAGAGCTTTGTACGTGTCTCAGTGTGTTGAGTATAGGTAGAGTTTTTATTCCCTCTGGTTGCACATTTAACATGCTGGTAGAAATTAGGTAAAACGGATTTAAATTTCCCTGCATTGAAGTCCCCAGCAACTAGGAGCGTCACCTATGGATGAATGTTTTCCTGTTTGCTTATGGCCGTATACAGCAGACTTTGTTGAAATTATTCAACTTTATTCCATAAATACAGATTCAGTTCCTAATTTCATGCTCCAAATTAAATACCTCTCACAGTAAATATTTACATATTCAATTTTCATAATGCAGTATCATCATCCAATATAAACCCTTATTTTAATTTATACAGATGTATACAAACATTTTAGATTGCTCTATCTCTGACCAAACTGTCCTTCCAATTTGATTGATGCGGATTCTGCAGACCTATTTGAAAACCAAAATGGTAACATGGCTTTTAATGAAGAGTTACCGTAAGTTGTTAGACCTGAGATTTACGTTCTGTGGCATTCCAAACTCCATTTCTGTTATTATTTTCATGTTCATATTTCAGGTGATCAGCTCCTTGCTGTAGAAAATCAGAGCAGCCTGTTCGCACAGAGTGTACAGCCTACAATACAATTCAGAAATAATGTCCAGGATTCTGTGTAATTTACCACAACATAAACCAAAGACAGGAAACTGTCTTATTTTTTATTTTTCGTTGGTAGAAGGTCCTGTTTTATGATACTGTCCATCACAGGAGGTTGGTGGCACCTTAATTGGGGAGGAGAGGCTTGTGGTAATGACTGGAGCGGAATCAGTGGAAGGGTATCAAATACATCAAACACATGGTTTCCAGGTCTTTGATTCCATTCCATTTGCTCTGTTCCGGCCATTATTATGAGCCGTTCTCCGCTCAACAGCCTCCACTGCTGTATATGATGTTAAGTAGCTAGGAAACGTCCTTGTGGCACTTCTGGTGGTGTCTGGGTCTTCTTACACCCCCTCTAGGTTGAGGGGAAGCTCCTTGCATCTACAGGTCAACATGGAAACACCTCTTTCAATTACAATGTAATAACCAAAAGCTCAACTGAAAAAAACGACAGAAAACTAATGTAGATCTTTTGCAATAATTTTGACAAACAAAAGTCAACATTAACAATTAATTATACACAATTCGAGAATATAAGGTCTAATCTGCAACAGAGTTATTGACTTTGTTCTATATCATGTTCTCTACCTATAAAGTACTCTAAAAAAATGTGCTTGCATCATTCTAACCAATCAGGGATCAGAACTTTATTGTCATCTTTTTGCAGGTAGAACCTTCTAATTCTAAGATCACGAATTGTCATATGCAGTTGAAGTCGGAAGTTTACATACACTTATGTTGGAGTCATTAAAACTCGTTTTTCAACCACTCCACAAATTTCTTGTTAACAAACTATAGTTTTGGCAAGTTGGTTAGGACATCTACTTTATGCACGACACAAGTAGTTTTTCAAACAATTGTTTAGACAGATTATTTCACTTATAATTTACTGTATCACAATTCCAGTGGGTCAGAAGTTTACATACACTAAGTTGACTGTACCTTTAAACAGCTTGGAAAATTCCAGAAAATGATGTAATGGCTTTAGAAGCTTCTGATAGGTTAATTGACATCATTCGAGTCAATTGGAGGTGTCCATGTGGATGTATTTCAAGGCCTACCTTCAAACTCAGTGCCTCTTTGCTTGACATAATTGGAAAATCAAAAGAAATCAGCCAAGACCCCAGAAAAAAATGTAGACCTCCACAAGTCTGGTTCGTTCTTGGGAGCAATTTCCAAACGCCTGAAGGTACCGCGTTTATCTGTACATCTGTTCATCTGTAAACAATAGTACGGAGGTATAAAAACCATGTGACCACGCAGCCATCATACCGCTCAGGAAGGAGACGCGTTCTGTCTCCTAGAGATGAACGTACTTTGGTACGAAAAGTGCAAATCAATCCCAGAACAACAGCAAAGGACCTTGTGAAGAGGAAACAGGTACAAAAGTATCTATATCCACAGTAAAACGAGTCCTATATCGACATAACCTGAAGGCCGCTCAGCAAAGAAGAAGCTACTGCTCCAAAACGGCCATAAAACAGCCAGTATACGGTTTGCAACTGGACATGGGGACAAAGATCGTACTTTTTGGAGAAATGTCCTCTGGTCTGATGAAACAAAATTAGAACTGTTTGGCCATAATGAACATCGTTATGTTTGGAGGAGAAAGGGGGAAGCTTGCAAGCCGAAGAACACCATCCCAACAATGAAGCCCGGGGGTGGCAGCATCATGTTGTGGGGGTGCTTTTCTGCAAGATGGACTGGTGCACTTCACAAAATAGATGGCATCATGAGGAGGAAAAGTATGTGGATATATTGAAGCAACATCTCAACACATCAGTCAGGAAGTTAAAGCTTGGTCGCAAATGGGTCTTCCAAATGGACAATGACGCCAAGCATACATCCAAAGTTGTGGCAAAATGGCTTAAGGACAACAATGTCAAGGTATTGGAGTGGCCATTAAATCCCTATCCTCAACCCTATAGAAAATGTGTGGGCAGAACTGAAAAAGCGTTTTCGAGCAAGGAGGCCTTACAAACCTGACTCAGTTACACCAGCTCTGTCAGGAGGAATGGGCCAAACTTCACCCAACTTATTGTAGGAAGCTTGTGGAAGGCTAACCGAAATGTTTGACCCAAATTAAACTATTTAAAGGCAATGCTACCAAATACAAATTGAGTGTTTGTATACTTCTGACCCACTGGGAATGTGATGAAAGAAATACAAGTTGAAATAAATAATTCTCTCCACTATTATTCTGACATTTCACATTCTTAAAATAAAGTGGTGACCCTAACTGACCTAAGGCAGGTACATTTTTACTAGGATTAAATGTCAGGAATTGTGAAAAACTGAGTTTAAATGTATTTTGCTAAGGTGTATGTAAACTTCCGACTTCAACTGTATATATATATATTCGAACAACATTTATCTTAACCCTGGAGTGAACATTGTTCTGTTCACACTGGTATTTTTAAATCGGAGCAAGACTTTTAATCTAATTCAAACCAGGGTAAAAATGTGAAAACATTGGTGTTGAGCTTGCGCAGAGATGAAAGGGTTTAATTTGACTAAATTACTTTGGTACCTTCTGTGTTGGGGAGACCCAGGTTGTTCAAGCTGAATCGCCTCTGCACAGTGGTGGACACCGACCGATACAACACACATATAACAGTTGCCTCCCTCCCCTCTTTTTAATATCCTGTCCATACTATTGCAAGGATTACCTACCTGAAACGTACTGTGATGGCTCAGATATAAATGATCTTCATTGTCCTACCTAGAACACATCCATAATGTTCCAACAACTATGGTGGATGTGTAAACAGATCAGTGCAGTGCAGCTTGGCATGGTTCTGCTCGACAGAGTGGTTTGAAAAGTGTGAAAGGTCAGTCGCATCATCAACAGCTAGCCTGCTTTGCGATACTCTGATGATTCTGACTGGAATGTCTATCTGTGGTGTGCTACTAACAAAATGTCAGTGCCCTTACTTCTCTCGTTTGGTGCTGGCCAGCCACTGTATGAAGTCTTTAGCCTTGATCTTATCCAGGTAGTGGGTGTAGTCATTGGTGAACGTTCCGTCTGAATGCCTTTTGAAGCTGTTGATGCCATTCTGTCCTCTCTGCAGCTCATATGTACGCCACCTGGGAGGAACAAGGCGTGATGAGGGGCCACAGTGTTAATTCTCCTTATGATGTGCATGTTAATAATTACTTGAGTCCATTTTGGAGAATTTAAAACAGAATATTTTTCAATCAGGATATTTCAATTATTAACTTGGAATTTCAATTTACACCCTGGACTGACTGTATTGAAATGACTCAAACACTGATGCTGCAAAGAATCTGCCAGTTAGAATGTTACAGGAAAATAAACCTGGATTATTATTCAGTCATTTCAATTTAGCAAGGTAACTAACTAGATAAGATAGTTAAGATAAGATAATCATTGAGATAAGATAGATAAGACAGATAAGCATTGAGATAAGATAATATAAGATAAATAAGCATTGAGATAAGATAAGATAGATAAGATAGGTAAGCATTGAGATAAGATAATAGAAGATAAATAAGCATTTAGATAAGATAGATAAGATAGGTAAGCATTGAGATAAGATAATAGAAGATAAATAAGCATTTAGATACGATAAGATAGGTAAGCATTGAGATAAGATAATATAAGATAAATAAGCATTGAGATAAGATAAGATAGATAAGATAGGTAAGCATTGAGATAAGATAATATAAGATAAATAAGCATTAAGATAAGATAGATAAGATAGGTAAGCATTGAGAGTAGCCTAAGGTGTTACCCTGACTGGCTGGCTAAGGCTTTGTCCTCCAGCACCATCTCATCAGTACCAGGACAGAGCAACAGAAGCAGCAGACACCACACTGAACCACACATCCCTGCGTCTGGATCTGGTCAGGTCCCCTCACTGGAGAAACAGGGAGAAGAGCATGAGAAAATTACATTAACCTAGCCTGAGTATTGAAGACTTGTGTTGGCTCCCCAAGCGAATGCGCAGTCAATGGATGAGTTTTAAACCTGACCTTTTAGAATGTACAGCAGCAGAAGTGGTCCTTGGAAGTCTTTCTCTAGCAAGAGGAACCGCTGGGAGCTGAAGTCTATTGTAGTGAACACACGGCCCCAAAACCCTATCTGGGAGAGAGAGGTACTTCACACACTACTGTAGCTTCAAGACACTTTGAGAGAGAGGGGCTTCTTCTCACAAACCACTGGAGATCTGTCATCATCCCTGTCACTTTATAAGGAGACCAGGTGTCTTCCTGTGACACCTAGGTCAACTCGCACACTGTTGGATCCACAAGGGGCTCTTAACATTATCCTCAGACCATCGCTCTCTCGCTCTCTTTTTCTCTCCCTCTCTTTCTCATTATAGTAGTCCACATGATGCTCTGGAGAGGCCCCCCCCCCCCTCTATCTCTCGTTTCCCCGTCCCCCTCATTATGGTGGAAGTTATTGAGTCTTTGGAACCTGTTTGAGGTGACCTCTCCATACAGGTCAATGAGTCAGAGTTTTCTGTCAGTGACAACTCACTCATACAGCAGGTGTGAACCTGGCACGTAGAGATAGAGATGGATAGAGGACGCACTTGCCACAAAGCCTCTTTTAGCATGGGCAGCACCGTTTGGGCTTCCTCAATGTTAAAGTAGTCAACTTGGTGGGACTTGCAATGGGTTAAGGAGGGATCACAGAATTTCATCCAGGTCACCAGGATGGATCAGACAATTAATTCAACAGAATTATGGCAGTACATCCCTGGCTTTATTCCTGTTGAGGTGACAAACTCCAGGTGGTGGTATGCACAATTTCAGTTTGTTTATGAACTGTCAATAGACTCAAATAAATATAAGAAGTGAAGACAGTTAAAATGAAGATGGCGTTCATTATGATGTCATAGAAGCCATCAAAGCGATACTTTCCCATCTCTATGTTGACCTGTCACGCTTACTACCCGCTCCCCCTCTCTGGTGCTCATTGTCGCCAGTTTACTCATTATTACGCACACCTGCCACCATCGTTATACGCACCTGGACTCCATCACCTTCCTGATTACCTCCCCTATATCTGTCACTCCCCTTGGTTCTTTCCTCAGGTGTTATTGACTCTTTCTCTTTCTGTTTCATGGCTGTATGCTTTTCATGTTTATTGTTTTGTACGATGTTCTAGTTATTATAAAAGTTGCACTCCCTGTACTTGTTTCCCAACTACCAGCGTACATGTTACAGTACATGACTCCACCAGCATCAGTGTGTTGGTTTAGAGAATATTATAGTTGAAACCTTTAAATCTTATAATAGTTTCTCCCGACATATGTTCAAATGTAATACATGTCAAACTAAGTACCTGGCCAGTGCGCACTGGCTAGATCTTTGCACAAGGGGGCGCTGTGAGAGCATAGCAAATCTTCCCCATGCTGCTCCATAGGCAAGCACCAAGGTCTTGAAGATGATGCTTAGACTGGGAGCCAGTGGAGTGTGCGGAGGAGCGGGGTGACATGGGAGAACTTAGGAAGGTTGAACACCAGGCGGGCTGCAGCATTCTGGATAAGTTTCAGGGGTTTGATGGCCCAAGCGGGGAGCCCAGCTAATAGGGAGGCGGAGTAGTCGAGACGGGAGATGACAAGTGCCTCGATTAGGACCTGCGCCACTTCCTCTGTGAGAAAAGGTTGTACTCTACAGATGTTGTAGAGCATGAATTTGCAGGAGCGAGTCACTGCGTTGATGTTTGCAGAGAATGACAGGGTGTGGTCCAGGGTCACGCCAAGCTTCTTTGATCTATGGGAGGTGTACACTGTGGAGTTGTTAACCATGATGGAGAGGTCTTTGAGCGGGCAGGCCTTTCCCTCGAGCAAGAGCAGCTCCGTCTTGTCAAGGTTGAGCTTGAGGTGGTGGGCCGACATCTAAGCTGAGATGTCTGCCAGACACGCAGAGATGCTTGTCGCCACCTGGGTGTCAAAAGGGGGGAAGGAGAAGAGTGGTTGAGAGTCATCCTCATAGCAATGATAGGAGAGGCCATGTGAGGATATGACAGAGCCAAATTACTTTGTGTAAAGAGAAAAGAGGAGAGGGCCTAGAACCGAGCCCTGGGGGACTCCAGTAGTGACAGCACGTGGTGCAGACACAGATCTTGCCACGCCACCTGGTAGGAGCAACCTGCCAGGTAGGATGCAATCCAGTAGTCTGCAGAGATGGCCAACCCTGAGAGGGTGGAGAGGAGATTCTGATGGTTCACAATAATGCCTTGCAGTCTGGAGGGTGGCCTTTTGCATTCCCCCAATGGTCCAAATGTGGAATCTGTACCCTTACCGATATCTTGGACAGTAATGGTTTGAGAACATTCCAAGATTTGAAAGGCACGCACACATTACCTTTTCTATATTTACAACTTAGGTCAGCTATTCTGGCCTATGGAGTCCATTGGGAAACCCAACTACCGAACCCTCTAATGATGGGATTTATAAATAAATTATCTGGGCTTCCGAAAGGACTGATCTCTTTAATATGTTCTGAACAAAAATATAAACGCAACATGCAACAATTTCAAAGATTTTACTGGTACAGTTCACATAAGGAAATCAGTCAATTGAAATAAATTAATTAGGCCCTAATCTATGGATTTCACATGACTGGGAATACATATATGCATCTGTTGATGACAGATACCTTTAAAAAAAAAGGTAGGGGCGTGGATCAGAAAACCAGTCAGTGTCTGATGTGACTACTATTTGTCTCAAGCAGCGCAACAACATCGTCTTCGCATAGAGTTGATCAGGCGGTTGATTGTGGCCTGTGGAATGTTTTCCCACTCCTCTTCAACGGCTGTGCTAAGTTGCTGGATATTGGCGAGAACTGGAACACGGTGTCGTACACGTGGATCCAGAGCACCCAAAACATGCTCAATGGGTTAACGTGTATAATGAGTGACATGTCTGGTGAGTATGCAGGCCATGGAAGAAATTGGGCATTTTCAGCTTCCAGGAATTGTGTACAGATCCTTGCGACATCGGGCTGAAACACAAGTTGATGGTGGCGGATTATTGGCACAACAATGGGCCTCAGGATCTCGCCACGGTATCTCTGTGCATTCAAATTACCATCGATAAAATGCAATTGTGTTCGTTGTCCATAGCTTATGCTTGCCCATACCATAACTCCACCACTCTGAGATGATTGTGGACTTCAGGAAACAGCAGAGGGAACACCCCCCTATCCACATCGATGGGACAGTAGTGGAGAGGGTAGTAAGTTAAGTTCCTCGGCGTACACATCACAGACAAACTGAATTGGTCCACCCACACAGACAGCATCGTGAAGAAGGCGCAGCCTCAGGAGGCTGAAGAAATTCGGCTTGTCACCAAAAGCACTCACAAACTTCTACAGATGCACAATCGAGAGCATCCTGTCGGGCTGTATACGGCTGGTACGGCAACTGCTCCGCCCACAACCGTAAGACTCTCCAGAGGGTAGTGAGGTCTGCACAACGCATCACCGGGGGCAAACTACCTGCCCTCCAGGACACCTACACCACCCGATGTCACAGGAAGGCCATAAAGATCATCAAGGACAACAACCACCCGAGCCACTGCCTGTTCACCCCGCTATCATCCAGAAGGCGAGGTCAGTACATGTGCATCAAAGCTGGGACAGGGAGACTGAAAAACAGCTTCTAGGGCCATCAGACTATTAAACAGCCACCACTAACATTGAGTGGCTGCTGCCAACACACTGACTCAACTCCAGCCACTTTAACCTGTTAATGGGAATTGACATAAAATATATCACTAGCCACTTTAAACAATGCTACCTAATATAATGTTTACATACCCTACATTATTTATCTCATATGTATCTCATATGTATACCGTATATACTGTACTCTATATCATCTACTGCATCTTTATGTAATACATGTATCACTAGCCACTTTAAACTATGCCACTTTGTTTACATACTCATCTCATATGTATATACTGTACTCGGTACCATCTACTGCATCTTACCTATGCTGCTCTGTACCATCACTCATTCATATATCTTTATGTACATATTCTTTATCCCTTTACACTTGTGTGTATAAGGTAGTAGTTTTGGAATTGTTAGTTAGATTACTTGTTGGTTATTGCTGCATTGTCGAAACTAGAAGCACAAGCATTTCGCTACACTCGCATTAACATCTGCTAACCATGTGTATGTGACAAATAAAATTTGATTTGTTCACAACACTGACCTCAGCAAACCGCTCACCCACACGATGCCATACAGGGTTTTTTTGATTGTGAGGCTGGTTGGACGTACTGCTAAATTCTCAAAAAAATTTTTAGAGTGGCCTTTTATATTAGGTGCACCTGTGTAATGATCATGCTGTTTAATCAGCTTCTTGATATGCCACACTTGTCAGGTGGATGGATTATCTTGGCAAATGAGAAATGCTCACTAAATGCTCATACCTATTGTAAAATATGGTTGTGGATCTTTGATGTTATGGGGCTGTTTTGCTTCCACTGGTCCTGGGGCCCTTGTTAAGGTCAACAGCATCATGAACTTTACTCAGTACATGGACATGTGCCTCTGCAAGGAGGCTGAAGCTTGATAAGTGGATATTCTAGCAAGACAATAACATCAAGCACGCATCATAATCTACAAACAAATAGTCTCTGAACTTGAACTCCACTGAAAACCTGTGGTTTGATTTGGACAGGCCAGTCCATAAGGGCAGACGAAGGATATCAAGGATCTGGAAAGATTATGTATGGAGGAATGGTCTAAAATCCCTCCCATAAAACTTTTCAGAAAAAATGGTTTTGAAACCAATAGACAAAATATACACACCGAATATAGACCAAAGGATTTACTCATATTCTACATATAGGATAGATACAGTAAAAACATAACAATTAAACATAATTAGAGAGTATTGTTATTGAGTATTTGAGACGTACTCCCATTTGAACATTTGACAAACACAGGCGCTTTTGAAGATTTGCCCTGGTATTCTTAAAACATCATTTGGCACTGTTGGTCATTCATTTTCATAATTTTTCAGTATTTAGTTCCTTAGAAAGGTCAAGACCTAGTTTCAATCAGATCAAGCATTAACTCGCACTAGCCGACACCCACATAGCTTTTGTTTTGGGGGATGTGTCCAAAACAAAGTTTGAGACGTCCAGTTGGGGAGCACCTGCTCTTGTGGTCAATGTCACGAAGCCACACCTTCTCCAACCTCTTTTGAAGTTCAGAATGATAAAATGTTGGCTGTGTAGAAAATAGAAAATCATTACATCAGTCTTATCGAGGTGTAGATTACATCACACATGCCAGTTTTTTAAATTGTAACATGGCTGCGCAGGATTTCTACTAACGCAACTCAGTGCAGCCAATGGCAGTGTCCACAATAGGTATAACACCGGGAGCCGCTTGAGGATGTGACAGTTGCACCTCCGACACCGCCAAAACCACAGCTATGCGGGTGTTGTATAGCGCGGAAATGATTGAATCTGATCTAGTCCCAGGTCTCCTAGTGGTCTCTCAGTTGTGTCACAGGCTGTCACTCATTAGTCTCCTCTCTGCGACCCCAGGGTTGGGCCTGTGATGATGTCAGTGGTCAGGGGATAAGGGTTGTATGAGGTCAGGCCTGGTTCCTGTCTCATGTCGCATGACTGCAACAGGCCACACAGTCCTCAGCAGTAATTGGGATAAGAGTCAACCCAGATGGCTGTGGTTTACCCACCTCTGTCTCTGTGTATGTGTGCCGTATAGCCTACAGCGTGAGAAGTACCACAAACAGACAAAAACTCCAGGGTCATATATTTATTAGGCACCAAATGGAAGAAAACATAAAGGACTAACTGGACTTGATCAATAAGAAACCCACATTTCTGTTGCATACCCTAATGAATAGGACGTATCTGTCAATGCCCAGGTAACACTTCCCCTCATCCTCCTCCTGCTGCTCCTCCTCCCCTTCCTCATCCTCTTCCTCCTCCCTTCCTCCTCATTCTCCCCTTGTTTGGTGTTCCTTGCCCCTGGGTCTCATCCACTGTAGCACCAGCAGCTGAGTCTGTACTGAGTTTCTTTGTGTGTTTGTGTGTCAGTTATACATCATTAAAGTGCAACTATGATTCCTTCCCTCCTGTCTGCATAGCTGTTCTGCATGGCTGTTCTGCATGGCTGTTCTGCATGGCTGTTCTACATAGCTGTTCTACATAGCTGTTCTACATGGCTGTTCTGCATAGCTGTTCTACATGACTGTTCTGCATGGCTGTTCTGCATGGCTGTTCTACATAGCTGTTCTGCATGGCTGTTCTGCATGGCTGTTCTACATAGCTGTTCTGCATGGCTGTTCTACATGGCTGTTCTACATAGCTGTTCTGCATGGCTGTTCTACATGACTGTTCTGCATGGCTGTTTTGCATGGCTGTTCTGCATAGCTGTTCTGCATGGCTATTCTGCATGGCTGTTCTGCATAGCTGTTTTGCATAGCCTGGACAATGGAGGTGCAAGAAGCAGCACTGAGCTGGAGAAAGGTGGAGAGGGAGAGGGGAAAAGGTTAGGGGTAGAGGTGAACAGGGAGAGGGAGAGGGAAGGGGGAAAAGGTTAGGGGTAGAGGTGAACAGGGAGAGGGAGAGGGAAGGGGGAAAAGGTTAGGGGTAGAGGTGAACAGGGAGAGGGAGAGGGAAGGGGCAAAAGGTTAGGGGTAGAGGTGAACAGGGAGAGGGAGAGGGAAGGGGGAAAAGGTTAGGGGTAGAGGTGAACAGGGAGAGGGAGAGGGAAGGGGGAAAAGGTTAGGGGGTAGAGGTGAACAGGGAGAGGGAGAGGGAAGGGGGAAAAGGTTAGGGGTAGAGGTGAACAGGGAGAGGGAGAGGGAAGGGGGCGAGGTGAAGCGAAAGAAGGAGAGAGAGGGGGGGGGCAGGCTACACCTTATTTTCATGTACAATGTGAATTAAGAAATTACCCTTTGTTAATTAATGAAATCATGGTGAGGTCTGTACGTTCGTTCGTACGTTTGTCACACTCGATATCAGCACTGGGCCGATTTGGACAAAACTTGGGTGAACGATGTGTCCTGCCATAGAGATCCAGCATTTAAAGAATTACACTGATTTGCCCAAAGTGGGAGCTATAGTAATTAACAGACATTTGTTAGCCACATGCAATATCTCATTTGGCCCAATGGGGGGCGCTGCATCATTCTTGGGGGACGTCATGTTTACTGTTATCTTGTTTTGGTGTGGTGGTTGTTGTTGTCACATAAATATGATTCATGTTTTTGTGAGCTTGTTGCAAGGCCTCATTGTACCTCTCCTCTCCTCACTTCACCTCTCCTCTCCTCTCCTCTGTCAGTATTATGAGTTAATATGATGGTGGATCATTAGCATATTTTATTATCTCATTATAAACTCTACTCGCCTAATTACCTCCAATTAACAACAATTATTGACTTCCTGCTTCCTGTTGGCCGAGAACCAATCAGAACAACAACAACAACAACACTCCAACAACAACACTCCATGGGAGGATAGATATTAAGGTCATAGTTCTCATTCTAACACTTAGACTGACACCATCACCGTGGCCAGGGACAACAGGCCGTGTTTCTGGACGTTGTTTGCTGTACACATTAGAAGATCCATTAACACAACAGATCTCCCCTGATCTTCAAACACATCTCGTTATCCATTACCAGACATAGGCCTATAGTCTGGTTAGTGAAACAATAGTGAGCGCAGCGGGTAGTCTGGTTAACCTGAGACCAATAGCCTTCATGGATTTATAGTAATAAGTGTAGAAAGGGTGGATTACTAAATGCTGTCTTACAAATTCTTGGTGTTCTATGGTATTCTTTGATCGGATGAAGTTAACCACATTGTCATACAAGCTGTAACCAGGCCTATAACCTTCATGGACAAATACAATTAGTTTGTAATGTCTTAGACATTCTTGGTATTCGTAGATACTCCTGTGTGGTGTTCACGGCACTCAAGGAACACTGTCTGTTGCTGCCTGCAAACAAGGTTTCGTTGCTGCCTCGCTCTCCATCCAAGGTTCCGTTGCTGCCTCGCTCTCCAACCATGGTGCCATCGCTGCCTCGCTCTCCATCCAAGGTTCCGTTGCTGCCTCGCTCTCCAGCCAAGGTTCCGTTGCTGCCTTGCTCTCCATCCAAGGTTCCGTTGCTGCCTTTCTCTCCATCCAAGGTTCCGTTGCTGCCTCGCTCTCCATCCAAGGTTCCGTTGCTGCGTCGCTCTCCAACCATGGTGCCATCTCTGCCTCGCTCTCCATCCAGGGTTTTGTTGCTGCCTCGCTTTACAACCATGGTGCCATCTCTGCCTCGCTCTCCATCCAAGGTTTCGTTGCTGCCTCGCTCTACAAGCATGGTGCCATCACTGCCTCGCTCTCCTACCATGGTGCCATCTCTGCCTCGCTCTCCTACCATGGTGCCATCTCTGCCTCGCTCTCCTACCATGGTGCCATCTCTGCCTCGCTCTCCTACCATGGTGCCATCTCTGCCTCGCTCTCCTACCATGGTGCCATCTCTGCCTCGCTCTCCTACCATGGTGCCATCTCTGCCTCGCTCTCCTACCATGGTGCCATGGTAGGAGAACTGAAGAAGAGAATATTCATCCACTCTTGAAGAACAACGATTCTAAATTATTATTATTTAAACGAACAAATGTCTGCATTTAACCTTCAGCACTCCTTCTCCACTCACCAACCTCTACAAGGTTACAATTAGGTCTGTTCTGTGTAAGTGTGTTTATGTTTCTAACAGCTGGGGAAACAATTATCCTTGATGGAGGGCTGAAGGACGGCCACTAACCACAAAGCTGAGGGCAGAACACAGCTATACATCATTATTAGACTATTATTAATCATACAGTCAACACCACACACACACACACACGCATGCACTCACTCACTCACGCACGCAAGCACGCACACACGCACTCACGCACGCACACACACACACACACACACACACACACACACACAAACACACACTATTCTACTAGGACTCACACACATCTTATAGCTCAGTTTAGATGTTGACATTACTGCTATCCCTAACCCTATCTTCAACCACAACCGTAACCCTAACTAATAAGTGATGGCTTCCAGAAACTTTAATTCACCA
Organism: Oncorhynchus mykiss; assembly: GCF_057628025.1. Lineage (NCBI taxonomy): Eukaryota > Metazoa > Chordata > Actinopteri > Salmoniformes > Salmonidae > Oncorhynchus > Oncorhynchus mykiss. The sequence continues at coordinate 72,830,105 of NC_143030.1, read as the reverse complement.
TTTTTTGTCAATGACAGACCCGAAATAGAATTTGTCAGATTCACTTCTATATCAGTCAGTTTTTTAAAATGATTCAGTCAGTGAAGAAATAGGAGAGTTGAGGCAGTATGGTACACGTTGTTGTTTACATAGTGTGACAGGGATGGATGAGCTCAGTGCTCTGGTTTCTCTGGAGGTATACTCTGTGATCCTGTAGCTGTCTCTGGATCTGCTACTGCTGCTGCTGATGTTGCAACTGTCTCTGGGTCTGCTACTGCTGCTGATGCTGCAACTGTCTCTGGGTCTGCTACTGCTGCTGATGTTGCAACTGTCTCTGGGTCTGCTACTGCTGCTGCTGCTGCAACTGTCTCTGGGTCTGCTACTGCTGCTGCTGCTGCTGCAACTGTCTCTGGGTCTGCTACTGCTGCTGATGTTGCAACTGTCTCTGGGTCTGCTACTGCTGCTGATGCTGCAACTGTCTCTGGGTCTGCTACTGCTGCTGATGTTGCAACTGTCTCTGGGTCTGCTACTGCTGCTGCTGCTGCTGCAACTGTCTCTGGGTCTGCTACTGCTGCTGATGTTGCAACTGTCTCTGGGTCTGCTACTGCTGCTGATGCTGCAGCTGTCTCTGGGTCTGCTAATGCTGATGCTGCAACTGTCTCTGGGTCTGCTACTGCTGCTGATGCTGCAGCTGTCTCTGGGTCTGCTAATGCTGATGCTGCAACTGTCTCTGGGTCTGCTACTGCTGCTGATATTGCAACTGTCTCTGGGTCTGCTACTGCTGCTGATGTTGCAACTGTCTCTGGGTCTGCTACTGCTGCTGCTGCTGCTGCAACTGTCTCTGGGTCTGCTACTGCTGCTGATGCTGCAGCTGTCTCTGGGTCTGCTAATGCTGCTGCTGATGTTGCAGCTGTCTCTGGGTCTGCTACTGCTGCTGCTGATGTTGCAACTGTATCTGGGTCTGCTACTGCTGCTGATGCTGATGTCGCAACTGTCTCTGGGTCTGCTACTGCTGCTGATGTTGCAGCTGTCTCTGGGTCTGCTACTGCTGCTGCTGATGTTGCAACTGTCTCTGGGTCTGCTACTGCTGCTGCTGATGTTGCAGCTGTCTCTGGGTCTGCTACTGCTGCTGATGCTGCAACTGTCTCTGAGTCTGCTACTGCTGCTGCTGATGCTGCAACTGTCTCTGGGTCTGCTACTGCTGCTGATGTTGCAACTGTCTCTGGGTCTGCTACTGCTGCTGCTGCTGCTGCAACTGTCTCTGGGTCTGCTACTGCTGCTGATGCTGCAACTGTCTCTGGGTCTGCTACTGCTGCTGATGCTGCAACTGTCTCTGGGTCTGCTACTGCTGCTGATGTTGCAGCTGTCTCTGGGTCTGCTACTGCTGCTGATGCTGCAACTGTCTCTGGGTCTGCTACTGCTGCTGATGTTGCAACTGTCTCTGGGTCTGCTACTGCTGCTGATGTTGCAACTGTCTCTGGGTCTGCTACTGCTGCTGATGCTGCAGCTGTCTCTGGGTCTGCTAATGCTGATGCTGCAACTGTCTCTGGGTCTGCTACTGCTGCTGATATTGCAACTGTCTCTGGGTCTGCTACTGCTGCTGATGCTGCAGCTGTCTCTGGGTCTGCTACTGCTGCTGATGCTGCAGCTGTCTCTGCTACTGTTGCTGATGTTGCAGCTGTCTCTGGGTCTGCTACTGCTGCTACTGATGCTGCAGCTGGATCTTTGAGCTAAGGATGTAAAAAAATATCCAGCAACTCTTGGAAGAACAGTGGAAGAAACTGAGATTTATTTGAATAATAAATCATTATTTTTTAAACAAGCTTCTATTGACAGTTAGTTGCTGGATAGTTGTTCCATCTTCAGCTTGCGTCACTGTTCATGTAGCTTGATGTAGCTTTTTTTCTTTACTGTCTTTCTGAACCCCTAGAGCACTGAGAGGATGAACATATTCTCAAAACACAAGAACCAATAAAAAAACTGCCCAAGACAATATATCTGACCATAATTCTATCCTCTGATTCCTGCTTACTCGCAAAAACTAAAGCAGGAAGTACCAGTGACTCGCTCAATACAGAAGTGGTCAGAACCATCAAACAAGCAAAGCGTCAATACAGGATTAAGATTGAATCCTACTACACTGGCTCTGACGCTCGTCGGATGTGGCAGGGTCTGAAAACTATTACGTATTACAAAGGGAAACCCAAGCTAAATGCCTTTTATGCTCACTTTGAGGAAAACAACACTGAGCATGCACGAGAGCACCAGCTGTTCTGGATGACTGTGTGATAACGCTCTCGGTAGCTGATGTGAACAAAACCTTTAAACAGGTCAACATTCACAAAGCCGCTGGGCCAGACGGATTACCAAGGCGTGTACTCAAAGCATGCGCGGACCAACTGTCAAGTGTCTTCACTGACATTTTCAATGTCTCCCTGACCGAGTCTGTAATACCTACATGTTTCAAGGAGACCACCATAGTCCCTGTGCCCAAGGAAGCGAAGGTAACCTACCTAAATGATTACGGCCCCGTGGCACTCACGTTGGTAGCCATGAAGTGCTTTGAAAGGCTGGTCATGGCTTACATCAACAGCATCCTCGTAGACACCCTAGACCCCCTCCAATTCGCATACCGCCCCAACAGATCCACAGATCACGCAATCTCTATCGCACTCCACACTGCCCTTTCTCACCTGGACAAAAGGAACACCTATGTGAGAATGCTGTTCATTGACTACAGCTCAGCATTCAACACCATAGTGCCCACGAAGCTCATCACTTAGCTAAGGACTCTGGGACTAAACACCTCCCTCTGCAACTGGATCCTGGACTTCCTGATGGGCCACCCCCAGGTGGTAAGAGTAGGCAACAACACATCTGCCACGCTGATCCTTAACACTGGGGTCCCTCAGGGGTGTGTACTTAGTCCCCTCCTGTATTCCCTGTTCACACACAACTGCGTGGCCAAACACGACTCCAACACCATCATTAAGTTTGCTGACGACACAACAGCCTGATCACTGACAACAATGAGACGGCTTATAGGGAGGAGGACAGAGAACTGGCAGTGTGGTGCCAGGACAACAACCTCTCCCTCAATGTGAGCAAGACAAATTGGCTGATCGTGGACTACAGGAAAAGGCGGGCTGAACAGGCCACAATTAACATCGACAGGGCTGTAGTGGAGCGGGTTAAGAGTTTCAAGTTCCTTGGTGTCCACATCACCAACGAACAATCATAGTCCAAACATACCAAGACAGTCGTGAAGAGGACACGACAAAACATTTTCCCCTTCAGGAGACTGAAAAGATTTGGCATGGGTCCCCAGATCCTCAAAAGGTTTTACAGCTGCACCATCGAGAGCATCCTGACCGGTTGCATCACCGCCTGGTATGGCAATTGCTCGGCATCTGACTGTAAGGATCTACAGAGGGTAGTCTGAATGGCCCAGTACATCACTGGGGCCAAGCTTCCTGCCATCCAGGACCTGTACAATAGGCAGTGTCAGAGGAAAGCCCATAAAATTGTCAGAGACTCCAGTCACCCAAGTTATAGACTGTTTCTCTGCTATCGCACAGCAAGCGGTATCGGAGCGCCAAGTATTGGACCAAAAGGCTCCTCAACAGCTTAAGACTACTGAACAATTAATGAAATCGTCACCGGACAATTAGCATTGACCCCCTCCTTTTTTGTACACTGCTGCTACTCGCTGTTTATTATCTATGCATAGTCACTTCACCTGTCAGTTCCTGACCTTAGTTCCTTTTTTATGTCTCTATTTTAGTTTGGTCAGGGCGTGAGTTAGGGTGGGCATTCTATGTGTTGTTCTATGGCCTGGTATGGTTCCCAATCAGAGGCAACTGTTTATCGTTGTCTCTGATTGAGAACCATACTTAGGCAGCCTGTTTTCCCACTATGAGTTGTGGGTGGTTTTTTCCTGTTTTGTGTTGCTGCACCTTACAGGACTGTTTCGTTTTCGTTTCACTCTTTTTGTTATTTTGTTTAGTGTTTCTGTTCCAATAAATATAACATGAACACTTATCACGCTGCGCATTGGTCCGATCCTTCATACTCCTCGTCAGAAGAGGAGGAAAACCTTTACATCACCCCTACCTACATGTAGAAATTACCTCAACTAACCTGTACCCCCACACATTGACTCAGTACCGGTGCCCCCTGTATATAGCCTAATTATTGTTACTTTTTATTATAACTTTTTATTTTAGTCTACTTGGTAAATATTTTCTTAACTCTTCTTGAACTGCACTGTTGGTTAAGGGCTTGTAAGTAAACATTTCACGGTAAAGTCTACACTTGTTGTATTCAGCATTTCACGGTAAAGTCTACACTTGTTGTATTCAGCATTTCACGGTAAAGTCTACACTTGTTGTATTCAGCATTTCACGGTAAAGTCTACACTTGTTGTATTCAGCATTTCACGGTAAAGTCTACACTTGTTGTATTCAGCATTTCACGGTAAAGTCTACACTTGTTGTATTCAGCATTTCACGGTAAAGTCTACACTTGTTGTATTCACCGCATGTGACTAATAAAGCTTGATTTGATTTGTAGGTCTACTGCCTAACTACAAATCCATGTTACTGATGTCTGAAAATGTAATTAGTGTTTTGAATCATTAAATTATATTTTCATCAATTGGAGTGACTTCACTGACCTTAACATTGGGGTCAGCCCAGTTATATGGATGTAGAGTGAGGTAAGAAGGAGGAATGTTGTCATTCCAGCGTTTTCTGGAATTGGAACTCTTTAACAATCCAATTGAAATGCGAAATGGGAACACCTGATCCAAAACGCATGTCATGCAAGGCCATGGTTGAGTGATAAATCATCCGGCACATGTATGAAGCTCCCGACCGGAGTTCAATTCCTCCATCCACCCTTCCCTCTGTTTCTCCCACCGGCCTGTATCCTCTTCTTCTTTTATAACCGTAAAGAAAGTGTGGTAATGTCCTGAAATAAATGTATTCAAAAATGACTCACAATGCCACAGTTCAACATTGACACATTTCTGTTTAATAGCGTGTGATAATCTTCTCTTAACATCGTCTTTTCTGAAGGAGACCATTATTACAGTTCAAAAACATTGTTATCAGCTTGAAAACAGACATAAAAAAACACATGAAATCAATACTTCATGTACAAGATGTTGCAAAATGAGGTAGAAATGGTCACAGAAAATGTACAAGAACCAAAAACAAAGTCACTGTAGTAAATACATAACATAAGTAATAGATAACAAAAAAGCTTTTTTGTTGGACAAACTGTTTTCGTATTTTTTTCTTTCCTCATTGGCTTTATAAAGACAAAACACTGATTTACAAACAGGTGTATTGTAGACGTGATGGACTTCTGGGATATGATCCTAACATGCTGCTGCATTGGTGAAACGTTTTCTCCATTTGTAAGAATCTCATTTGAAACTTTGGCATTGTATAGCGTTATCCCAGATCAATTCAGGACAGGGCTTTCTCTCTCAGTGTTTCGGTTAAATCTGAGACTATTTAGTGACTATCCTATGACTATTTAGTCATATTGGGTGACTATTCTGTGATAATCAGTTTATCACCAAGTCTTTTTCCAAGAAATCAGCCAGACGTTGTGAGCTCATTGCACTTTAAAAGGGCTACCTCACCCAATCATCAATACCTTCTAATGACCTGAGCTGTTCCTGCTAATGAACTCGGACTGATACCATCAAGCATATATGTTTAGCGAGGTAATCCATTAAGTAAAAACAAGTAAACAACTGACAGAAAAATTAACAAAATAAGTATGTTCTTCTAAATCTACATGTTAGACAAACATGGACGTTTTGGGGAATCTGAGCCTGGTGAACTGGCTGAAAGATGTTTAACGAATCACATTGACTAATTATAGTATAGATATAGGCTGCTATTCATGAACTAAACTCTCATTACCTCTGTTTTAAACTACGACAGTTGGCCTCAAGCCTCAGGCCCTGCCAGATATGCAACACCTCCATCTGAAAGCTAATTATAACAGCCTGTAATGATTATTATCAATTATGTATCTTGATGTAGTTGCATGTAAATGATTACATATTTAACCCATCTCTCAGTACCCTCCCAAGGCTGAGTTCTCCTGCTTGGTTTAAAGATGTATTTTTAGTTTATTAGACCTACCATGTTGCCAATGGCACCCTATTCCCTATATAGTGCATTACGTTTGACCAAGGCCCTAGTCAAAAGTTGTGTACTATAAAGGGAATAGGGTGCCATTTGAGACAAAGTGATCAATATGTGCCTGAACCTTGGGGTCAGTGTGTTTGACCCGGCTGTATGGCATGACTGAAGACACCAGCTGTACTGAGGACACTGGGAGGCCAGAGTGGTGATATATCCAATCAGAGCAATGCCACTCCAAAATAGGGGGGGGGGGGGGGGTAATACTACCATAATGAGATTGCATTGGGGGTGGGGGGGTAAGAACATTACATCATCCTCCAGCGTGTGCCTCCAGTCTACATAACTATGGTAACAAACCAATATTCATGACATCACGTCAGTACAGAACTGAACTGAATGACCTCATGTTTCCAGACTTTTGTTAAACAGAGTGGTAGAGATACAACACTGTGAATATGTTTTCCTCTGGATTGTCTACATGTTATATCTAGTATTGTATTTTACATAAAGCATAATACTGATTAGGAAAAGGGGGATACTTAGTCAGTAGTACAACTGAATGCATTCAACTGAAATGTGTCTTGCGCATTTAACCCAACCCCTCTGAACCAGAGAGGTGCTGCCTTAATCAACATCCACGTCTTCAGCACCCAGGGATCAGTGGGTTAACTGCCTTGCTCAGGGGCAGAACGACAGATTTTTACCTTGTTTGTCAGCTCGGGGATTTAATCCAGCAACCTTTCGGTTACTGGCCCAATGGTCTAACAACTAGGCTTCTCTCTTTTTATTATTAGACAACATCTTCAGGTGCATCTTCTATTTTCTTCTGTTATATCTTGTCTGTGTCCAGGTTTGAAATATAAGTGTCATTTAAATGTACACCTTTTGTTTATATCTTTCAATGAAGATTTGCATCTATTACAATAAAATGTGTATATAACATTCATTTGTGAATAGTACATGTAAACCCAATGCTTTGGGTTGATTTGTAAACAGTTTGTCCAACAAAAATCTAATATTTTCTGTGTTCAACATAACACTTCATAAACACAACCAGCCTTCCACCAAAAGAAAAATAGACATTCAAATTTAAAAACATGTATTTATATTCACATATAATAATAAAACCATTGATTTTATGGCGTCAAATATCCTGTGAAATACCTGAATTACATTCAATGTTACTCTTTGTAGCATTTTCAAGTTTCTCCCCAAAGGTATATGCACAGACAGCTGCAGTGTGTATGCAACAGGACTCTGTTAGGGCTCTTCTCTTTTTCCTCCCCCTCTTTCTCTCCTCTTCTTTCTCTCCTCTTTCTCTCCTCCTCTACTCTCTCCACCAAGACCTGAAGATTACATACATTCTTTATTTCAAATTTCTGAGGTAAATTCATTTTTTCCTGAGCATTTCAAACAAGGCTTCCGCCATCTTGCCTTACTGTGCCTGTGTGTGTTATATTTTGTATTAAAGCAACATCCAAGGAGCTGCCATCTTGCCTTGCAGTGCCTGTGTGTGTTATATTTTGTATTAAAGCAACATTCTCAGGAACTGGTGAACGAGGAATATGTGATAAATCAACATTCAAATACATGTGTGGACATTATGCTTATGTCTTTGAATTATAGCGTTGTATATTTAAGCAATAAGGCCTGAGGAGGTGTGGTATTTGGCAAATATACCACGGCTCAGGGCTGTTCTTAGGAACAACGCTACGCTGTGGTATATTGGCCATATAGCATACCACAAACCTCCAAAGGTGCCTTATTGCTATTATAAACTGGTTACAAATGTAACTAGAACAGTAAAATTAAATGTTTGTCATACCCGTGGTATACAGTCTCACGGCTTTCAGCCAATCAATATTCAGGGCTCGAACCACCGAGTCTATTATCAAATACAGCCCAGTACCATGACCAATACGTTCCATTTCAACGTTTTTTTAAAGTTTGATTTTTGTAATGGTCATGATGTCATGATTTTGGTGAGAAGCTATGTTTTAAGTCAATAAGAGACGATGAGCTACTATTGATATTTTGGGGTTTAAAAAAAAAAGAAAAGTTATTCAGATAGATCCTAAGCTCTTTTCACACCCAAATGACCAATAATGATGCTAAATAGGGTGATAAATAAGGTAATGACATCTAAAACACCACAGGAGAGGACTAGTAATGAATAAGGTAATGAAATCTAAAACACCACAGGAGAGGACTAGTAATGAATAAGGTAATGACATCTAAAACACCACAGGAGTGGACTGGTAATGAATAAGGTAATGACATCTAAAACACCACAGGGGGGGACTGGTAATGAATAAGGTAATGACATCTAAAACACCACAGGAGAGGACTGGTAATGAATAAGGTAATGACATCTAAAACACCACAGGAGAGGACTGGTAATGAATAAGGTAATGACATCTAAAACACCACAGGGGAGGACTGGTAATGAATAAGGTAATGACATCTAAAACACCACAGGAGAGGACTGGTAATGAATAAGGTAATGACATCTAAAACACCACAGGGGGGGACTGGTAATGAATAAGGTAATGACATCTAAAACACCACAGGAGAGGACTGGTAATGAATAAGGTAATGACATCTAAAACACCACAGGAGAGGACTGGTAATGAATAAGGTAATGAAATCTAAAGCACCACAGGAGTAGACTGGTAATGAATAAGGTAATGACATCTAAAACACCACAGGAGAGGACTAGTAATGAATAAGGTAATGAAATCTAAAACACCACAGGAGTGGACTGGTAATGAATAAGGTAATGAAATCTAAAACACCACAGGAGTGGACTGGTAATGAATAAGGTAATGACATCTAAAACACCACAGGAGAGGACTGGTAATGAATAAGGTAATGAAATCTAAAGCACCACAGGAGTAGACTGGTAATGAATAAGGTAATGACATCTAAAACACCACAGGAGAGGACTAGTAATGAATAAGGTAATGAAATCTAAAGCACCACAGGAGTAGACTGGTAATGAATAAGGTAATGACATCTAAAACACCACAGGAGAGGACTGGTAATGAATAAGGTAATGAAATCTAAAACACCACTGGTAATGAATAAGGTAATGAAATCTAAAACACCACAGGGGAGGACTGGTAATGAATAAGGTAATGAAATCTAAAACACCACAGGAGAGGACTGGTAATGAATAAGGTAATGAAATCTAAAACACCACAGGAGTGGACTGGTAATGAATAAGGTAATGAAATCTAAAATACCACTGGTAATGAATAAGGTAATGACATCTAAAACACCACAGGAGAGGACTGGTAATGAATAAGGTAATGAAATCTAAAACACCACAGGAGAGGACTGGTAACGAATAAGGTAATGAAATCTAAAACACCACAGGAGAGGACTGGTAATGAATAAGGTAATGAAATCTAAAACACCACAGGAGTGGACTGGTAATGAATAAGGTAATGAAATCTAAAACACCACAGGAGAGGACTGGTAATGAATAAGGTAATGAAATCTAAAACACCACTGGTAATGAATAAGGTAATGAAATCTAAAACACCACAGGGGAGGACTGGTAATGAATAAGGTAATGAAATCTAAAACACCACAGGAGAGGACTGGTAATGAATAAGGTAATGAAATCTAAAACACCACAGGGGGGGACTGGTAATGAATAAGGTAATGACATCTAAAACACCACAGGGGAGGACTGTAATGAATAAAGTCCTGAGAGTAGCAGTCAGTCAACAGGGGGTTCTCCCAAATCAACCCTGGGTCCTGTTCATTAGGGCAAACGTTTTAAAAAGTTTTGCGATGGAAAACAAAAATGTGTGTTCTATGTTGGACGAGTCCAGGTAGTCCTGGCCCTATTCAGTCTGTTTTGCAATGGAAATCGAAAATAAATGTTTCTTAATGGACAAATCCAGGTTGTTCCTTCCCTGTTTCTGTATGTTTTATTTTGTTTGGTGCCTCATGAACAGGACCCTGACTATCCATTTCCTTGGACCATGTCACCTTGACAACACATTGCTGATTTATGTCTTGGATCACGAATAACCAAGATCTTTGGATGGAATCCTAACTAACTGGAGATGCACGTTGCGCTCAACTCGGCTTTCTGTAAAAAGCATCTGGCAGGCCCACGTGGTAGCGCTTGGCGAAGCTCCGATGCACAGCATCCTGGAGCAGATCTGGCCTACCGGTGGCACACACCATGATCACCAGCCCAGGGGCTCCTCCCGCCGATCCTAACTCCATCTGGGCCTTCTCCAGGGCAGATAGCAACACCTGCCTCAACCCCTCCTCCTTCTCCATAGCCTCCACCTCACTGAGCAGCACCACGGAGGGCTGCCTCAACCCCGCCACCTGCAGTGTGGCCTCCAGGATCCCCTCAGCCTCAGCCTTGCCTTTAGAGGCTAACATGGCCCCGCTGAGCCTATAGAAGGAGGCCCCAAGCTGGGAGGCCATGGAGCGTGCTAGGGTGGTCTTCCCGCCTCCTCGGGGGCCGAATAACAGAACAGTGGCTGGGGGGCGGACAGCGGGGCTGGGCCTAAGACAGGGCCACAGCAGCTCCTCCTCCAGGGCAGCCTTGACATGGGTCAGCCCAGCCAGCTCCCCCCATAGCAGGGCCGGGCTACAGTCCAGCAACTCCCCATTGACTAGATCCAGAAGCCTGGGGTCTGGGCTCTTCAGGCTGCCCGACTCCCCTGGCCCAGACCCAGGCTGGCCCTGGCCATGCAGGGAGGGGAGTTTATTGTTGTGGACCAGGGAGGAGTGGTGCTGCTGCTGGGTGAAGCCCTTGTTCTCTGACCCTCCTCCTCCTCCTACGTTCTCCCCAGTCATCCCTGCTGGTGGGCTGTAGTCCCCTGCTAAAGCCACCCTGTACGGAGGAGACACGAGGGGCTGGGAGGAGGGCTTACTGGGCTTGAAGGCCTGGGGATCTGTGCTGCCCGTGGTGAAGCCACTGTTTTCTTTATCTCCCACTCTGTAGGGAGAGAGAGAGTCCCCTCCTCCGGGCTTCACTGGGTCGTAGCTTGTATACTTACTGTATCTAGAGCCATCCTCCTCCTCGTCTAATGACATTTCAAACGCCTTCCTCTTCAACCCACCTCCGGATTCCTGGTAGCCGTAGCTACCCCCGACCACGGTGGGCCGAGACGGGAGGGGAGTGGGGGCGGCCAGCCCCGGGGGTAAGTACCCTGCAGAGGGGTGGCTGTAGGTGGGGCCCAGGCCGGGCTGGTGGGGGTAGCTGCTGGGGGGGTAGTTGTAGACCGAGGTGGAGAGGGAGTAGCTGGGCAACAGGGTGGGTGTGGGCTGGAGGGGGTGTTGGAGGGAGGCAGGGGGGAGTGCTGAAGGGGGCTGGGGGCAGTAGCCAGGCGAGACGTAGGTACCGTTGTAGCTGGGGCGGTTGTAGTCACCTGAGTGAGAGCCAGAGGAGGAGCTGCTACCACTATAACAAGATTCTGAGAGGTTACTGTTGACCCCTGACATATTGCTCGCCCCTGGGGGCCCTGCTGATGTGGCCCCGGCCTTCGGGCCCGAGAGACCATCCAGGGACCCGGGGTAGAGCCCTTCTGCACTGTGGCTCAGGGGCCAGTGTTCCAGCTCAGTCTTGAGGCCAATAAGGCCCCCGAAAGCCCCTGGCTCTGGGTAGGCCTCTACAGCGGGCCCCGGTGGACGGTCGTATGGCGAGTCTAGAACATCACAGTACTTCTCTGCATAGCTCTTCAGCAGGTTGGAGGCGGTGAGGGCTGAGATGTCATCATTGGCCCAGGCGTAGCCACCTCGGCCGTGGGCGTGGCCAGCGGCGTAAAGCTCAGACTTGTGGGCCGGTGAGGAGGTGGTGGAAGACACATCCAGGTGCTGCTCAGGCCACTGGCTGAGGGACTGGCTGAGGGACTGACTGAGGGACTGGGCATGCTCCGGGTTCCAGTGCATCTTATACAGGCCTGGAGGACAGGACACAGACAGAGAGACACCACGTTATATACTGTAAGGTTCTGCTTAAAAACTCAGACGCACCGGTAGAATTGTCAAACATTTGCCTACTGGGCCAGACGGATTACCAGGACGTGTACTCCTGGTGCGTTGACCAACTGGCTAGTGTCTTCACTGACATTTTCAACCTGTAATACCAACATGTTTCAAGCAGACCACCATAGTCCCTGTGCCAAAGAACACCAAGGTAACCTGTCTAAAATGTACCCGGAGCACTCACATCTGTAGTCATGAATTGCTTTGAAAGGCTGGTCACGGCTCACATCAACACAGTTATCCAGGAAACACTAGAACCAACTCCAATTTGCATACATCCCCAACAGATCCACAGATGACGCAATCTCTATTGCACTGGTGCAGGCTGTGTTAGTAGTGGTGTGGGCTGTGTTAGTAGTGGTGTGGGCTGTGTTAGTAGTAGTGTGGGCTGTGTTAGCAGTGGTACAGGCTTTGTTTGTAGTAGTGTGGGCTGTGTTAGTAGTGGTACAGGCTTTGTTTGTAGTAGTGTGGGCTGTGTTAGTAGTGGTGTGGGCTGTGTTAGTAGTGGTGTGGGCTGTGTTAGTAGTAGTGTGGGCTGTGTTAGTAGTGGTACAGGCTTTGTTTGTAGTAGTGTGGGCTGTGTTAGTAGTGGTACAGGCTTTGTTTGTAGTAGTGTGGGCTGTGTTAGTAGTGGTGTGGGCTGTGTTTGTAGTAGTGTGGGCTGTGTTAGTAGTGGTACAGGCTTTGTTTGTAGTAGTGTGGGCTGTGTTAGTAGTGGTGTGGGCTGTGTTTGTAGTAGTGTGGGCTGTGTTTGTAGTAGTGTGGGCTGTGTTAGTAGTAGTGTGGGCTGTGTTAGTAGTAGTGTGGGCTGTGTTAGTAGTAGTGTGGGCTGTGTTAGTAGTGGTGTGGGCTGTGTTTGTAGTGGTGTGGGCTGTGTTAGTAGTGGTGTGGGCTATGTTAGTAGTAGTGTGGGCTGTGTTTGTAGTAGTGTGGGCTGTGTTAGTAGTGGTGTGGGCTGTGTTAGTAGTGGTACAGGCTTTGTTAGTAGTAGTGTGGGCCGTGTTAGTAGTAGTGTGGGCTGTGTTAGTAGTAGTATGGGCTGTGTTAGTAGTAGTGCATGCTGTGTTAGTAGTAGTGTGGGCTGTGTTAGTAGTAATGTGGGCTGTGTTAGTAGTGGTACGGGCTGTGTTAGTAGTGGTGTGGTGATGATAGTAGTGTAGTGGTGATGATAGTAGTGTAGTGGTGTTGATTGTAGTGTAGTGGTGATGATAGTATTGTAGTGGTGATGATAGTAGTGGTGTGGTGATGATAGTAGTGTAGTGGTGATGATAGTAGTGTAGTGGTGATGATAGTAGTGGTGTGGTGATGATAGTAGTGTAGTGGTGATGATAGTAGTGGTGTGGTGATGATAGTAGTGTAATGGTGATTATAGTAGTGTAGTGGTGATGATAGTAGTGTAATGGTGATGATAGTAGTGTAGTGGTGATGATAGTAGTGTAGTGGTGATGATAGTAGTGTAATGGTGATGATAGTAGTGTAATGGTGATGATAGTAGTGTAGTGGTGATGATAGTAGTGTAGTGGTGATGATAGTAGTGTAGTGGTGATGATAGTAGTGTAGTGGTGGTGGTAGTAGTGTAGTGGTGATGATAGTAGTGTAGTGGTGATGATAGTAGGGGTGTGGTGATGATAGTAGTGTAGTGGTGATGATAGTAGTGGTGTGGTGATGATAGTAGTGTAGTGGTGATGATAGTAGTGTAGTGGTGATGATAGTAGTGTAGTGGTGATGATAGTAGTGTAGTGGTGATGATAGTAGGGGTGTGGTGATGATTGTAGTGGTGTGGTGATGGTGATGATAGTATGGACCATATGGACCCTATAGACCCTATGGAGGAGGAGAGAGAGAGGAGGGAGAGAGACAGATAGGGGGAGAGGGACTTCTACGCCATTAAAAGGAACATCGGGGGGAAGAGGGAGAAAGGAAGAGGGGAGAAATAGAAACAGGGAAACAGAAAGAGAGAGAGGAGGAGAAACTGAGAAAAAGAGAGAGAGAGAGCGAGAGAGAGAGAAGGAGAAACACTGACAAAAAGAGAGAAAGTGCGAGAGAGTTAGAGAGAGAGAGAGATGAGGAGCAACACTGAGAAAAAGAGAGAGAGCGAGAGAGAGAAGGAGAAACACTGAGAAAAAGAGAGAAAGATCGAGAGAGAGGGAAGGAGAAACACTGAGAAAATGAGAGAGAGAGAGAGCGAGAGAGTGAGAAAAATATTTATTAGGATCCCCATTAGCCGACACCAATGGCAACAGCTAGTCTTACTGGGGGCCAACGTATAACGAAAAAGACATTACAGGGAAAATACTTTAGAATTTACACACAACTAAAAATATTAACATGTAGTGTGTGTGTGTGCATCTATCAGTTACACATACTGTACACGTTAATATGTCAAGATATCCCTCCAGTGGTGTGGGGGCTGTGCTTTGGCAAAGTGGGTGGGGTTTTATCCTGCCTGTTTAGCCCTGTCCGGGGGTATCATCGGATGGGGCCACAGTGTCTCCTGACCCCTCCTGTCTCAGCCTCCAGTATTTATGCTGCAGTAGATTATGTGTCGCGGGGCTAGAGTCAGTCTGTTATATCTGGAGTACTTCTCCTGTCTTATCCGGTGTCCTGTGTGAACTTAAGTATGCTCTCTCTAATTCTCTCTTTCTTTCTCTCTCTCGGAGGACCAGAGCCCAAGGACCATGCCTCAGGACTACCTGGCATGACGAGTCCTTGCTGTCCCCAGTCCACCTGGCCGTGCTGCTGCTCCAGTTTCAACTGTTCTGCCTGCGGCTATGTAACCCTGACCTGTTCACCGGACGTGCTACCTGTTCCAGACCTGCTGTTTTCAACTCTCTAGAGACAGCAGGAGAGGTAGAAAAGAGCAAACAAAGCAAGAGAAAACAATATACATTCAGCAGTCCATTAATCAGTTGGTGTGTGTACGTGTGTGTGTGCTACGAGGTTGAAGCTACGAACCCATAGGCTTGGCTCTCTTATCCCTTCCAGGCTTTTGAGAAGGAGGCTGGAAAATTAGCCTGCCATAGCGGATGTAAGCAATGTCCCCACAGCTACCTTGTCCTTGAACCTCAGGAACTTGACCACTATTGGAATCTTCCTGTGGTCCATCTTCAGTTTCTCCGAGATACTTTCCCTCACTTTGTCCTCAGACTCCATCCAGGTCTCATGTGGAGATTCTGCAATTCCGTCCACAACCATGTTGTTCCGCCTTGATTGTCCTTCGAGATAATCTGATTTCTTTGTCATTGTTATCATGGATTCACATACAGAACTGATGTCCTCTCTCAATGATTTCTGTCACCTTGCTGTTCTCCTGTTTAAACTCATCGAGCTGATCTTGGGAGAACTGCAAACTGTTCTTCAGGTCCTGGACCTCTCTGGTCAGGTCGTCCATTCTTTTATTAGATGACTCCACCAGTATTTGGACAAAACACTTGAAGCTACATTCTTGTTGTTGTAACAACTGCTTGCAGAACTATTTTTGTTCGTATAAAAGATCCTTCACCTGTGATCGAGAGACACCACTGTCCTCAACGGTACTCCCACCGGCTTTGGTGTTTGTCATGGTAACAACAGTAGGTTATGCTTTTACCCCTTGCAGTTTCAGACAGGGCAGGCCGCAGGGAATATTGAAAACAACAACAACAACAACAAAATATCAAGCGTCTAGACAGCCCCAAGCCCGAGACAATCCCCTGTCCCAGCTACATAGGCTAACGTCCCGCGGGCTGCCTTCAAGCCCTCAGGAAAACCCTGGTAGCTTGATAGGCAGCTAGCTAGCAGCTAGGCTAGCTGCTATACCAAACAGCTCCTCAGACCCGGCCTTGGTCAGCAGGATCACTGGACAAATTGTAGCGTCCCAGCAACTGATGCCAACCGTGTCGCTGGATCCAAACTCAAAAGGGAGCTAGCTATAACCAAACTTTTTCAAACGATTTTCCAAACTTTCCAAACCAACAAACCAAACTCTTCCTCGTCTCGCGTTCAACAGGAAGTGACAAGAGGAAGTGAGAGAGGTAAAAAGAAAGAAAGAGAAAGAGTAAGAGAGAGACAAAGAGAGAGAAAGAGAGTAAGCGAGAGAGAAAAAAAATACTCAGGTCATTCCCATCTGTAGCAGGCAGCAGGACTAAACCAGGCAGCAGGACTAGACTAGGCAGCAGGACTAAACCAGGCAGCAGGACTAGACCAGGCAGCAGGACTAGAACAGGCAGCAGGACTAAACCAGACAGCAGGACTAAACCAGGCAGCAAGACTAGACCAGGCAGCAAGACTAAACCAGGCAGCAGGACTAAACCAGGCAGCAGGACTAAACCAGGCAGCAAGACTAGACCAGGCAGCAGTAGGCAGTTTGTTAGCCGCCTAAGGCTCAATAATGGAGCCAGTGTGTGACAGAGATGGATGGGAGCCCAGGGCAACTCATAAACCTGCAGTGGACAAAGGGAGGGAGTTGTCCTCTAGTTGCTCTCTCTCTGTCTGATTCTGTAATTAGATTTAGTTCTGTAGAGCAGCAGCGTCTCTATTCCCTCCACAATAACCTGAACAGGCTTTAATCTACATGTCTGCTAGTCCCAGATGAATACAGCGTGGAGGTGGGCACATGGAGCGAGGATGCTAAGATCAACAGGCGGAAATCAGGACAATGTAAATGGACTTTAGTTATGTAGTATTTCAGACACAGAGACCTCTCAGTGAACTGTTCATAATCACACCAGATTATTGGTAAAAATAAAAACCAGTTTAGAAAGGTTATAGGCAGTAACAACTACTGAGATTCTCTCAGTCTCAGTTGTTTTGGATGCTTACTGAATGAAGATATCTGCTTTACTGTGTGAATGGAAGAGTATGCAGCCCAGTCCGGCAGACAAATGACCTAGTGGCCTCATGGGTGGAATGTTATTTATATAATTAATAATTCATTTAAAAAAACTGCAGAAAATCCAGTGTTTCTATGTCAAATGGTTTTGTTATATTTCAGTCTTCTGTGATGTATATAAAGTGTAATATTGGGATGCAAACTGTAAATGTAATACATTTTAACACTATATCTGACATTTTCTTAAAGCCATAACCATGTGTGTGAGGTGTATACTTTTGTTTCAAAGTAGATTTGTTTAAGACTACCCAGAAACACTCTGTGTGAACCTAATTTAGCCCACTGCAGTTAAAGGGAAGGTTCACCCGTTTTGAATGTTATATTGTTTTTGTGCATCTCCGAGTGATATTTCACGTTTTCATGAGTATCTGAGTTATTGGCATTCAAGCAGGCAGAAATCCGGCCGGTGTGACGTAGCACCGAGATAAAGTCTCTCTCACTACACTGGAAGTTAATAGGAATATGACTTTTAGATGGTGAAAACATCTATCATACATGTCAGATTTCAATACTGGCCGTGATCATAACTCAGGAGGACGTTTTCTCTTGAATTAGCCATAGTTCATATTTTTGCGAAATTCCTACCTTGAGAATTTTTTTATTTTACAGAGGGTCTAGGACATGCTTCCTATTTGTCTGCCTCTTTAGTCCAGGGTGCATTGCATGGTGCCGTTGCCAGAGATATTATAGAAATTAGATAGGAATTCAATGAATGAAGGAACGCATAACGCCCCACCCAGCAGACTGTCGACTAATCGCGTTCACGTTGTCATGCTGCGTCACGTGGTTGCTAAGCTAATCATCACGCACTCGCTTCTCAAAGTCAGTGTATATGTCGAGAAACGTGCCTTTTTTCCTCGTAAGTATGTATTAGTGTCACGATTCCAAAGCAATACGATACTACAGATGGCAAGTTCATTATCCTACATCTCGTAAAAGATTTGTAATGTTTTTACTTGTTGACAAAATGTATGTTTGTTTTTTGAGCTAGCACCCAATAGGCTCCCATTAACTCCTTAAAGGAGAGCTCTCCTTGTCCCAGAATCACCAAGATGAAGGGGAGGAAAAAGGTTAAAGAAGGATTTTTAAGCCTTAGGACAATTGAGACATGAATTGTGTGCCAGTCAGAGGGTGAACGGGCAAGACAAAAGATTTAAGCGCCTTTGAATGGGGTATGATAGTAGGTGTCAGGCGCACTGGTTTGAGGGTGTCAAGAACTGCAACGCTGCTGGGTTTTTCTCGCTCAACAGTTTCCCATGTGTGTCAACAATGGTCCACCATCCAAAGGACATCCAGCCAACTTGACACAACTGTGGGAAGCATTGGAGTCAACATGGTCCAGCATCCAAAAGACATCCAGCCAACGTGACACAACTGTGGGAAGCATTGGGGTCAACATGGATCAGCATCCCTGTGGAATGCTTTAAACACCTTGTAAAGTTGAAAGCAACTCAATAGTAGGAAGGTGTTCGTAAAATTTTGTAAAAAGAAAGTCCTTCCTCAATATCTTTACTACATCTTCACATGGCAGTGCACCCTGTGCCGGATGGCTGATAAGGAACTTCTGGGTGTTTACATATTTGCCTACGTTTGTGTGTGTGTGTGTGTCCTCTCTCAGCCCCCTTAGAGAGGGAAGAAACAGATGTTCCATACTGACCGTTTTAGTAATACTGTCTCTGAGTCTTTCCAGTCATTGTGAGAGCTGCTCGTCCACCAGACATCCTCTCTGGTCCCTCGGCCCTGCCTTGTGTGTGTGTGTGTGTGTGTATGCGTGCGTACGTGTGTGTGTGCGTGCATGCGTGCGCGTGTGTGTGTGTGTGTGTGTGTGTGCGTGTGTGTGTGTGTGCGTGTGTGTGTGTGTGTGTGTGTGTGTGTGCATGCGTGCGTGCGTGCGTGCGTGCGTGTGTGTGTGTGTGTGTCGTCCACCACTCGGACCATCCTGTTGGCTCTGAGACAAAGCCTAGAGGATCCCAAGCTGCCTGAGGTCTAATTATGGAAATCTTACTAATCTATTCAGCAGCAGCTAGCCCTCTGACAGCCTTTGTTCATGCAAGGGATTTATTGAAGGACCTGTGTGTGTGTGTGTGTGTGTGTGTGTGTGTGTGTGTGTGTGTGTGTGTGTGTGTGTGTGTGTGTGTGTGTGTGTGTGCGTGTGTGCGTGTGTGCGTGTGTGCGTGTGCGCGAGTGAGTGAGTGAGTGAGTGTGTAGTTGTGTGTGAGTTGCTGCCTCCTTTTGTAGGGTAGAGGAGCCTCCTCAACTGATATTAGCTTTATTTGGGGAGGCAAAGAGGAGAGGGTTTTAAGAGCTGAGGAGTGTCATCTAGGTGGGTCAGGGTCGTATTCACTAGACACCAAACGGACAAAAACACACCAAAATGAGGGACAAAATGAGGGACTACCTGAACTTTGTTGCAAAACATTTGCTGTTGCAAAATATTTTGCCATGGTTTGTTACATGTGCTCTAATCACAGGGCCATTCACTGATCTGGTATTCCTCATTTCCCCAGGGCACAATGGCTTTTCGGGTTGACTAAGTGAAACTGGGAGCTTTAGAGTCGTGATGGTAGACTGGAGCTGGTTTTCTCTGAGGTAGAGATTGAAACTGGAGCTTGGCAGGGAACCTAGTGCTGGAGTGTCCCGATGCTGTTACACTGCTCCCGTGGGGCTCTTCCCCCTCTCCTCTTCTCCCTCCTCTCCACTTCCACCTATCATCTCCGCTGGCCGCAGAGGAAAGGAGGGGATGGGGTAGAAAGGAGGGGAGAGGAGAGGATGGACAGGAGAGGAGAGAGGAGAAGAAGCAGTTTGTAAACAACAATAGCTCTCCCTGGATCAATCCAGTCAGCCTGTATTCAGGGAGAGAGACCCTCCACCCCCACCTTACCTACCAAACCCTGTAAACTAGCTACTTCCTTTACCACCCCCACCCAACCCATTAAAATACTGTAGACTAGCTATGTCCTGCACCAACCCCAGCTTACCTACCAAACCCTGTAAACTAGCTATGTCGTCCACCACACACACCTAACTCACCAAACCCCGTAAACTAGCTACGCCCTCCTCCACCCCCACCTAACCTACCAAACACTCGTAATCAAATGTTTGCAGAGTGCATGAAGCCTCTCTCCCTACAAACTCAGATGTGGGTTGAAGAGCTGTTTATTTAATCAGGGGCGCAACTTTGGTTTATCCAGTCGGAGTATCACTCCAAACAGCCTACCCGACCGCTCGGAGATGTCCGCATGGTCCTAAAGAACACCGCTGCCTTGTTCTGTATCACATTCCAATGATTAAACATTCCAATGATTAAACATTCCAATGATTAAATATTCCAATGATTAAACATTCCAATGATTAAACATTCCAATGATTAAACATTCCAATGATTAAATATTCCAATGATTAAATATTCCAATGATTAAACATTCCAATGATTAAACATTCCAATGATTAAACTGATGGGGACAAAAATGCCATTTCAGACATGTCCCTCCGTCCCCAGTGCCCCGGTATTACATGGACAGTATCTTTCTTTGATGTACCAACTAACTTATTCCCCTCATTTCTGCCAGGGCGGTAGGTAGCCTAGTGTTTAGAGCGTTGGGCCAGTAACCAAAAGGTTGCTAGATTGAATCCCTGAGCTGACCAGGTAATAATCTGTCGTTTTGCTCCTGAACAAGGCAGTTAACCCATTGTTCCCAGGTCGTCATTGAAAATAAGAATGTGTTCTTAATGAAAGTTCCTACAGAAGTTTGTTTTTAAGGGAAAAGCACTTAACTACGTACTGGTTTTTGTTTAAATGTTGATTAATTGACAAACACTGAGAAATACTGCTGATATTGTGTGCAGCAAAAGCGAATCCCATGTAAGATCGTCGGTCGGTATTTTATAGTCTCCTTTTTCAACGCTCTCTAAAACACTCAAACTCCTCTGAAGTAAATATCTTAGATGTGTCACTGTGCTTCGTGCTCATAGTTTTGGAAACAACTGTTCCCATCCCCCGTGCCTGCTACCCTGCTACCCTGCTACACTAACCTAACGCGCGTCCACAAATGGTCAGCCACTTATCCCCCCTCCCCTTTAACAAAAACAGGGTCCCTATATATATATGTGTGTGTGTGTGTGTGTTTCCACTAATATATCAAAGAACAGCTGTCTGAAGGCTCTGTGATGACAACTCACCCCTTCCATCTGTCTCCTTCCTCCTTCTCCTCCTCCTCCCTCATTCCCAATCATCTCTTTCCCCTACAGTCTCTATCTTTCCCTCTCCTCTACAGCTCTGCTCCATCGTTTCCTTCCAATCTCTCTCTCCCCCTCTTTATAATCTCTCTCTCTCTCTCTCTCTCTCTCTCTCTCACTCTTTATAATCTCTCTCTCGCTTTTAATCTCTCTCTCTCTCTCTCTCTCTCTCTCTCTCTCTCTCTCTCTCTCTCTCTCTCTCTCTCTCTCTCTCTCTCCCCCTCTTTATAAACTGTCCTCTCTCTGTCCCTTCCCTTTGCTCTGACTACATGGACACCAACTCTGGGATGTGTTGTTGCTCTGACTACATGGACACCAACTCTGGGATGTGTTGTTGCTCTGACTACATGGACACCAGCTCTCTGTACAACCCACCCGCTGTACCCCTAGAACCATGCTCCGCACTGCTGGAGCTGAAGGCTTGGAGCTGAAGGCTTGGAGCTGCCCCACTCTACTCAATATCAGGCCAGGCAGGCATATGTATGTTGGTGTGTTGAAAAGAAAAGGTATCCCTCCACCAGCAGTGGGGGCCCCCAGCAACAAGGGTTATGGCACTCCTGGGCTACCGGCCTGGGACTGATTTAGGAGCCTGTTTGAAGTGCAGATTACAGATTCTTTGCACCAAATCCCTCCAGGAGTATCCATGGCCCCTGGAATCTCTCTCAGGTTTCATTCAGGTCCGGCCCTAGCTGGCAGACCCAACTTGGGGTCTTCTGGACGAGAGATAAAGAGCCAGGAGCCAGAGGGTAGGAACAACGGCCGGACGAACACACAGAGGGGACATGAGGGAACAGATGAGGTGAATAGAAGGTCTATGAGGAAAGAGTGTATCTCAGCTGTGTGTGTGTGTGTGTGTGTGTGTGTGTGTGTGTGTGTGTGTGTGTGTGTGTGTGTGTGTGTGTGTGTGTGTGTGTGTGTGTGTGTGTGTGTGTGTGTGTGTGTGTGTGTGTGTGTGTGTGTGTGTGTGTGTGTGTGTGTGTGGGTGTGTGTGTGTGTGTGTGTGTGTGTGTGACTAAGCTGAAATACCAGTGCTAGAAGTCAGAAGTAACATAAGAAAGTAGGAATGTTTAGTCTTCCCCACAAAGAAAGTTCTGACATGTAGGTGAGATTGTTCACGTGTACACCACATACATTAACCCTCCTCTTCGCATGATTTGGGGGAGATGTAGGGATCGGGGGAGATGTAGGGAGAGAGAGGGGGAGAGAAAGAGGGAGAGAGAGAGAGGGGGAGAGGTAGGGAGGGAGAGAGAGAAAGAGAGGGAGAGAGGGGGGAGAGGTAGGGAGAGAGAGAGATAGAGGGAGAAAGAGAGGGGAGAGGTAGGGAGAGAGAGAGACAGAGAGGGGGACAGAGAGAGGGGGAGAGGTAAGGAGAGAGAGAGAGGGGGAGAGAGAGGGGGAGAGGTAAGGAGAGAGAGACGGGGGGAGAGAAGGGGAGAGGTAGGGAGAGAGAGAGGGAGAGAGAGTGGGAGAGGTAGGGAGAGAGAGAGAGGGGGAGAGAGAGAGAGGTAGGGAGAGAGAGAGACAGAGAGGGGGACAGAGAGAGGGGGAGAGGTAGGGAGAGAGAGAGAGGGGGAGAGAGAGGGGGAGAGGTAAGGAGAGAGAGACGGGGGGAGAGAAGGGGAGAGGTAGGGAGAGAGAGAGGGGGGGAGAGAGAGGGGGAGAGGTAGTGAGAGAGAGAGAGGTAGTGAGAGAGAGGGGGAGAGGTAGTGAGAGAGAGAGAGAGGTAGCGAGAGAGAGAATGAGAGGTAGGGAGAGAGAGAGAGAGAAAGAGAGAGAGGGGGGGAGAGGGGGAGAGGTAGGGAGAGAGAGAGGGAGAGAGAAGGGGAGAGGTAGGGAGAGAGAGAGGGGGAGAGAGAGAGGTAGGGAGAGAGAGAGAGAGGGAGAGAGAGAGAGAGAGAGGTAGGGAGAGAGAGAGAGATGGAGAGAGAGGGTGAGAGGTAGGGAGAGAGAGAGAGGGAGAGAGAGGTAGGGAGAGAGAGGGAGAGAGAGGTAGGGAGAGCGAGAGAGAGAAGTAGGGAGAGAAAGAGAGGTATGGAGAGAGAGAGAGAGAGGTAGGGAGAGAGAGAGAGAGGTAGGGAGAGAGAGAGAGAGAGAGAGAGAGAGGTAGGGAGAGCGTAAGAGAGAGGTAGGGAGAGAGAGAGAGGTAGGGAGAGAGAGAGAGAGGTAGGGAGAGAGAGAGAGAGAGAGAGAGAGAGAGAGAGAGAGAGGTATGGAGAGAGAGAGAGAGAGAGGTAGGGAGAGAGAGAGGTAGTGAGAGAGAGAGAGAGGTAGGGAGAGAGAGTCACCACTCGCTCTGTGTCAGTGGTCTCAGATACCATCAGCACGGTGACTAACTCCACTGTGTGTACTCTCCTACCATCTCACTGTACAGAAAGAGACACGCTAGCAATCTGTTACCAACCCTTCACACCACTCACCACACAGCAGTACACAACACAGCAGTTATTCTAACGAAACAACCTCTAGCTATAGCTAAAGTACAAGAAAACCTGTAGTGTGTGTGTACAGGCAGAGCTAGCCGAGACCATTTCAGACAAAGCCCAGGATTTGGTGCGTTGAATGAGTCCAGTAAAAGAAAGCAATGTTCCGGAGTCTTAGAGGCATTCAAGGGTATTCTAAACATTCCGCCCGTGGTTTGTGACATTCTTGGGTCTACGTGTTCTGAAGAGAGCAGAGGAGAGTGTTGATTGGTCGGTCAGTATGTATGGTCTGCCTGATGGAAGTCAGTTCACAACAGTTCTATCAGTTCACAACAGTTCTATCAGTTCACAACAGTTCTATCAGTTCACAACAGTTCTATCAGTTCACAACAGTTCTATCAGTTCACAACAGTTCTATCAGTTCACAACAGTTCCATCAGTTCACAACAGTTCTATCAGTTCACAACAGTTACAACAGTTCACAACAGTTCTATCAGTTCACAGCAGTTCTATCAGTTCACAACAGTTCTATCAGTTCACAACAGTTCTATCAGTTCACAACAGTTCTATCAGTTCACAACAGTTCTATCAGTTCACAACAGTTCTATCAGTTCACAGCAGTTCTATCAGTTCACAACAGTTCTATCAGTTCACAACAGTTCTATCAGTTCACAACAGTTCTATCAGTTCACAACAGTTCTATCAGTTCACAACAGTTCCATCAGTTCACAACAGTTCCATCAGTTCACAACAGTTCTATCAGTTCACAACAGTTACAACAGTTCACAACAGTTCTATCAGTTCACAGCAGTTCTATCAGTTCACAACAGTTCTATCAGTTCACAACAGCTCTGAACCAGAACAGTGGTAGCCTGAACTCTGAACCAGAGCAGTGGTAGCCTGAACTCTGAACCAGAACAGTGGTAGCCTGAACTCTGAACCAGAACAGTGGTAGCCTGAACTCTGAACCAGAATAGTGGTAGCCTGAACTCTGAACCGGAATAGTTGTAGCCTGAACTCAGCACCAGAACAGTGGTAGCCAGAACTCTGAACCAGAACACAGTGGTAACCTGAACTCTGAACCAAAACAGTGGTAGCCTGAACTCTGAACCAGAACAGTGGTAGCCTGAACTCTGAAACAGAGCAGTGGTAGCCTGAACTCTGAACCAGAACAGTGGTAGCCTGAACTCTGAACCAGAACAGTGGTAGCCTGAACTCTGAACCAGAGCAGTGGTAGCCTGAACTCTGAACCAGGACAGTGGTAGCCTGAACTCTGAACCAGAGCAGTGGTAGCCAGAACTCTGAACCAGAGCAGTGGTAGCCTGAACTCTGAACCAGAACAGTGGTAGCCTGAACTCTGAAACAGAGCAGTGGTAGCCTGAACTCTGAACCAGGGCAGTGGTAGACTGAACTCTGAACCAGAACAGTGGTAGCCTGAACTCTGAGCCAGAACAGTGGTAGCCTGAACTCTGAACCAGAGCAGTGGTAGCCTGAACTCTGAACCAGGACAGTGGTAGCCTGAACTCTGAACCAGAGCAGTGGTAGCCTGAACTCCGAACCAGGACAGTGGTAGCCAGAACTCTGAACCAGAACAGTGGTAGCCAGAACTCTGAACCAGAGCAGTGGTAGCCTGAACTCTGAACCAGAACAGTGGTAGCCTGAACTCTGAACCAGAACAGTGGTAGCCTGAACTCTGAACCAGAACAGTGGCTGCCTGTGAAATGAGGGTTTAGAAACAACAGGGTTCCTGCCGCTAAAGTCATCAACCTTCCAACCTCCTCTTTTTCTCCGTCTCCCCCTCTCTCCCTCTCTTCTTCTCTCCCTCTCTTCCTCTCTCCCTGTCTTCCTCTTTCCATCTCTCCCTGTCTTCCTCTTTCCATCTCTTCCTCTCTCCCTCTCTTCCTCTTTCCATCTCTTCCTCTTTTCATCTCTTCCTCTCTTCCTCTTTCCATCTCTTCCTCTCTCCCTCTCTTCCTCTTTCCCTCTCTTCCTCTTTCCATCTCTTCCTCTTTTCCTCTTTCCATCTCTTCCTCTCTTCCGCTCTCCATCTCTCCCTCTCTTCCTCTTTCCATCTCTTCCTCTTTTCCTCTTTCCATCTCTTCCTCTCTCCCTCTCTTCCTCTCCCTCTCTTCCTCTTTCCATCTCTCCCTCTCTTCCTCTTTCCATCTCTTCCTCTCTTCCTCTTTCCATCTCTTCCTCTCTCCCTCTCTTCCTCTTTCCATCTCTCCCTCTCTTCCTCTTTCCATCTCTTCCTGTCTCCCTCTCTTCCTCTCTCCCTCTCTTCCTCTTTCCATCTCTTCCTCTCTTCCTCTTTCCATCTCGTCCTCTCTCCCTCTCATCCTCTCTCCCTCCCTTCCTCTTTCCATCTCTCCCTCTCTTCCTCTTTCAATCTCTTCCTCTCTTCCTCTTTCCATCTCTTCCTCTCTCCCTCTCTTCCTCTTTCCATCTCTCCCTCTCTTCCTCTTTCCATCTCTTCCTCTCTCCCTCTTTCCATCTCTTCCTCTCTCCCTCTCTTCATCTTTCCATCTCTCCCTCTCTTCCTCTTTCCATCTCTTCCTGTCTCCCTCTCTTCCTCTCTCCCTCTCTTCCTCTTTCCATCTCTTCCTCTCTTCCTCTTTCCATCTCTCCCTCTCTTCCTCTATCCATCTATTCCTCCCTTCCTCTTTCCATCTCTCCCTCTCTTCCTCTTTCCATCTCTCCTTCTCTTCCTCTTTCCATCTCTCCCTCTCTTCCTCTTTCCATCTCTTCCTCTCTTCATCTTTCCATCCCTTCCTCTCTTCCTCTTTCCATCTCTTCCACTTCTAGTTCACTGCACTACACATAGATACAGTGTACCCCACACTACACTACACTACATGCAGATACACAGTGTACACTACACTACACTACACGTAGATACATAGTGTACACTACACTACACTACACGTAGATACAAGACGCCCCACAAGCTGGACTGTATATTTAATATTTAATGAAGCTGCCAGTTGAGGACTTGTGGGGTGTCTGTTTCTCAATCTAGACACTCTAATGTACTTGTCCTCTACTTGTCCTCTTGCTCAGTTGTGCACCGGGGCCTCCCACTCCTCTTTCTATTCTGGTTAGAGACAGTTTTCGCTGTTCTGTGAAGGGAGTAGTACACAGCTCAGTTTCTTGGCAATTTCTCGCATGGAATAGCCTTCATTTCTCAGAACAAAAATATGGCGAGTTTCAGAAGAAAGTTATTTGTTTCTGGCCATTTTGCGTCTGTAATCAAACCCACAAATGCTGATGCTCCAGATACTCAACTAGTCTAATGAAGGCCAGTTTTATTGCTTCTTTAATCAGGGCAACAGTTTTCAGCTGTGCTAACATAATTGCAAAAGGGTTTTCTAATGATCAATTAGCCTTTTAAAATGATAAACTTGGATTAGCTAACACAACGTGCCATAGCAACACAGGAGTGATAGTTGGTGATAACAGGCCTCTGTACGCCTATGTAGATATTCCATAAAATATCTGCCATTTCCAGTCATTTACAACATTAACAATGTCTACACTGTATTTCTGACCAATTTCATGTCATTTTAATGGACAAAAAAATTAGCTTTTCTTTCAAAAACAAGGACAGTTCTAAGTGACCCCAAACTTTTGAACAGTAGTGTAGAGTGTACACTACACTACACTACACGTAGATACATAGTGTACACTACACTACACATAGTACATAGTGTACACTACACTACACTACACGTAGATACAGAGTGTACACTACACCACACTACACGTAGATACAGAGTGTACACTACACCACACTACACGTAGATACAGAGTGTACACTACACTACACTACACGTAGATACAGAGTGTACACTACACTACATTACACGTAGATACAGAGTGTACACTACACTACATGCAGATACAGAGTGTACACTACACTACACATATATACAGAGTGTACACTACACTACACTACACTACACATATATACAGTGTACACTACACTACACGTAGATACAACGTGTACACTACACTACACTACATATATATATACAGAGTGTATGGTACTTACTGTATATTACTATAGGGGGCAATGGGACTCAGCATTCTGTGATATAGGGGTGAGTGTATGCTACTTACTGTATATTAGTATAGGGGGCAATGAGGTTCAGCATTCTGTGATATAGTGGTGAGTGTATGGTACTTACTATAGGGGGCAATGGGGCTCAGCATTCTGTGATATAGTGGTGAGTGTATGGTACTTACTATAGGGGGCAATGGGGCTCAGCATTCTGTGATATAGTGGTGAGTGTATGGTACTTACTATAGGGGGCAATAGGGCTCAGCATTCTGTGATATAGGGGTGAGTGTATGGTACTTACTATAGGGGGCAATGGGGCTCAGCATTCTGTGATATAGTGGTGAGTGTATGGTACTTACTATAGGGGGCAATGGGGCTCACCATTCTGTGATATAGGGGTGGGTGTATGGTACTTACTATAGGGGGCAATGGGGCTCACCATTCTGTGATATAGGGGTGGGTGTATGGTACTTACTATAGAGGGCAATGGGGCTCAGCATTCTGTGATATAGGGGTGAGTGTATGGTACTTACTGTATATTACTATAGGGGGCAATGGGGCTCAGCATTCTGTGATATAGGGGTGTGTGTAGGTACTTACTATAGGGGGCAATGGGGCTCAGCATTCTGTGATATAGGGGTGAGTGTATGGTACTTACTATAGGGGGCAATGGGGCTCAGCATTCTGTGATATAGGGGTGTGTGTAGGTACTTACTATAGGGGGCAACGGGGCTCAACATTCTGTGGAGCTGGTCTCAGTTAGGAGGAGAGTAGTTCTGTCAGAGGAGAGCAGTAACCAGCCAGGTCCAGGTTAGCATCTGTCTGCCTGTTGTCCATCACTGTTAGGGGTTGCCAGTACTAACGGGCTACAACACCCTTCTTACCCTGTACAAGGAGATGAGAGACAGTTACAGATCCACAATATCTTGGGACAAAATGTTTTTATCGAGGCGGGACTGTGGATCTGTGTACATCATTCCATATGTTAGTTTGAATGTTAGTCACACACGACATCTCTCAAACAGCACTGGGCCAAGGGGGGAGGGGGGGGGGGGGGGGCTCATCACATTTACTGTTGCCTTGTTTTATTTAAACAGGGAAAGCCCTGCCCACAATCATACAATTCACAACATTTACAAATCCAAATAGATAAACACCTACAATATTTACAAGCAATTTAAGAAATGTAACTTATAAAACACGATTATGATAAATATACCCATTCCTCAGTAAAAACGTAATCAACCATCCATCCAAACTGCACTAGAAGCCCCAGAACATTCAACTTTGGAGAGTTTTTGAGATCATTCCACAGGTAAACACACACACTCACACACATGTATATTACATGTATAACCTCTCATTCGTGTCGTCTGAGATTCCCAAAGATTGGAAAGCAGCTGCGGTCTTGAAACAAACAGCTACAGACCTATATCTATCCTACCCTGCCTTTCTAAGGTCTTCGAAAGCCAAGTCAACAAACAGATTACCGACCATTTCGAATCCCACCATACCTTCTCTGCTATGCAATCTGGTTTCAGAGCTGGTCATGGGTGCACCTCAGCCACGCTCAAGATCCTAAACGATATCTTAATCGCCATCGATAAGAAACAATACTGTGCAGCCGTATTCATTGACCTGGCCAAAGCTTTCGACTCTGTCAATCACCACATCCTCATCGGCAGACTCGACAGCCTTGGTTTCTCAAATGATTGCCTCGCCTGGTTCACCAACTACTTCTCTGATAGAGTTCAGTGTGTCAAATCGGAGGGCCTGTTGTCCGGGCCTCTGGCAGTCTCTATGGGGGTGCCACAGGGTTCAATTCTTGGACCGACTCTCTTCTCTGTAAACATCAATGATGTCGCTCTTGCTGCTGGTGAGTCTCTGATCCACCTCTACGCAGATGACACCATTCTGTATACTTCTGGCCCTTCTTTGGACACTGTGTTAACAACCCTCCAGGTGAGCTTCAATGCCATACAACTCTCCTTCCGTGGCCTTCAATTGCTCTTAAATACAATTAAAACTAAATGCATGCTCTTAAACCAATAGTTGCCTGCACCTGCCCACCCGTCCAATATCACTACTCTGGACAGTTCTGACTTAGAATATGTGGACAACTACAAATACCTAGATGTCTGGTTAGACTGTAAACTCTCCTTCCAGACTCACATCAAACATCTCCAATCCAAAGTTAAATCTAGAATTGGCTTCCTGTTTCGCTACAAAGCATCCTTCACTCATGCTGCCAAACCTTGTAAAACTGACCATCCTACCAATCCTCGACTTCGTCGATGTCATTTACAAAATAGCCTCCAATACCCTACTCAATAAATTGGATGCAGTCTATCACAGTGCCATCCGTTTTGTCACCAAAGCCCCATATACTACCCACCACTGCGACCTGTACGCTCTCGTTAGCTGGCCCTCGCTTTATGCTCGTCGCCAAACCCACTGGCTCCAGGTCATCTACAAGACCCTGCTAGGTAAAGTCCCCCCTTATCTCAGCTCGCTGGTCACCATAGCATCTCCCACCTGTAGCACGCGCTCCAGCAGGTATATCTCTCTTGTCACCCCCAAAACCAATTCTTCCTTTGGCCGCCTCTCCTTCCAGTTCTCTGCTGCCAATAACTGGAACAAACTACAAAAATCTCTGAAACTGGAAACACTTATCTCCCTCACTAGCCTTAAGCACCAGCTGTCAGAGCAGCTCACAGATTACTGCACCTGTACATAGCCCATCTATAATTTAGCCCAAACAACTACAGTGCCTTGCGAAAGTATTCGGCCCCCTTGAACTTTGCGACCTTTTGCCACATTTCAGGCTTCAAACATAAAGATATAAAACTGTATTTTTTGTGAAGAATCAACAACAAGTGGGACACAATCATGAAGTGGAACGACATTTATTGGATATTTCAAACTTTTTTAACAAATCAAAAACTGAAAAATTGGGCGTGCAAAATTATTCAGCCCCCTTAAGTTAATACTTTGTAGCGCCACCTTTTGCTGCGATTACAGCTGTAAGTCGCTTGGAGTATGTCTCTATCAGTTTTGCACATCGAGAGACTGCAATTTTTTCCCATTCCTCCTTGCAAAACAGCTCGAGCTCAGTGAGGTTGGATTGAGAGCATTTGTGAACAGCAGTTTTCAGTTCTTTCCACAGATTCTCGATTGGATTCAGGTCTGGACTTTGACTTGGCCATTCTAACACCTGGATATGTTTATTTTTGAACCATTCCATTGTAGATTTTGCTTTATGTTTTGGATCATTGTCTTGTTGGAAGACAAATCTCCGTCCCAGTCTCAGGTCTTTTGCAGACTCCATCAGGTTTTCTTCCAGAATGGTCCTGTATTTGGCTCCATCCATCTTCCCATCAATTTTAACCATCTTCCCTGTCCCTGCTGAAGAAAAGCAGGCCCAAACCATGATGCTGCCACCACCATGTTTGACAGTGGGGATGGTGTGTTCAGCTGTGTTGCTTTCACGCCGAACATAACGTTTTGCATTGTTGCCAAAAAGTTCAATTTTGGTTTCATCTGACCAGAGCACCTTCTTCCACATGTTTGGTGTGTCTCCCAGGTGGCTTGTGGCAAACTTTAAACGACACTTTTTATGGATATCTTTAAGAAATGGCTTTCTTCTTGCCACTCTTCCATAAAGGCCAGATTTGTGCAATATACGACTGATTGTTGTCCTATGGACAGAGTCTCCCACCTCAGCTGTAGATCTCTGCAGTTCATCCAGAGTGATCATGGGCCTCTTGGCTGCATCTCTGATCAGTCTTCTCCTTGTATGAGCTGAAAGTTTAGAGGGACGGCCAGGTCTTGGTAGATTTGCAGTGGTCTGATACTCCTTCCATTTCAATATTATCGCTTGCACAGTTCTCCTTGGGATGTTTAAAGCTTGGGAAATCTTTTTGTATCCAAATCCGGCTTTAAACTTCTTCACAACAGTATCTCGGACCTGCCTGGTGTGTTCCTTGTTCTTCATGATGCTCTCTGCGCTTTTAACGGACCTCTGAGACTATCACAGTGCAGGTGCATTTATACGGAGACTTGATTACACACAGGTGGATTGTATTTATCATCATTAGTCATTTAGGTCAACATTGGATCATTCAGAGATCCTCACTGAACTTCTGGAGAGAGTTTGCTGCACTGAAAGTAAAGGGGCTGAATAATTTTGCACGGCCAATTTTTCAGTTTTTGATTTGTTAAAAAAGTTTGAAATATCCAATAAATGTCGTTCCACTTCATGATTGTGTCCCACTTGTTGTTGATTTTTCACAAAAAAATACAGTTTTATATCTTTATGTTTGAAGCCTGAAATGTGGCAAAAGGTCGCAAAGTTCAAGGGGGCCGAATACTTTCGCAAGGCACTGTATCTCTCCCCCTACCTTATTTATTTATTTTGCTCCTTTGCACCCCATTATTTTTATTTCTACTTTGCACATTATTCTATTGACAATCTACCATTCCAGTGTTTTACTTGCTATATTGTATTTACTTTGCCACCATGGCCTTTTTTTTTGCCTTTACCTCCCTTCTCACCTCATTTGCTCACATTGTATATAGACTTGTTTCTACTGTATTATTGACTGTATGTTTGTTTTACTCCATGTGTAATTCTGTGTTGTTGTATGTGTCGAACTGCTTTG
This sequence comes from Oncorhynchus mykiss, assembly GCF_057628025.1. NCBI lineage: Eukaryota > Metazoa > Chordata > Actinopteri > Salmoniformes > Salmonidae > Oncorhynchus > Oncorhynchus mykiss. Next base: position 72,797,691 of record NC_143030.1, on the reverse strand, counting down.
CACGCACACGTACACACAAACACACGCCAATACACAGGCATCAACTAACCACACACACTCCAATACACAGGCATCAACTAACCATTTCACACACTCCAATACACAGGCATCAACTAACCGTTTCACACTCCAATACACAGGCATCAACTAACCACACACACTCCAATACACAGGCATCAACTAACCACACACACTCCAATACACAGGCATCAACTAACCATTTCACACTCCAATACACAGGCATCAACTAACCACACACACTCCAATACACAGGCATCAACTAACCATTTCACACACTCCAATACACAGGCATCAACTAACCGTTTCACACTCCAATACACAGGCATCAACTAACCACACACACTCCAATACACAGGCATCAACTAACCATTTCACACACTCTAAACACACAACATAAATGAAAAAACAGCAGCCTACAAGTTTAACAAACACACACACGTCCACATTAACACCTACTGTCTCCCAGACTGAGTCACACACACGTCCACATTAACACCTACTGTCTCCCAGACTGAGTCACACACACACACGTCCGCTCACACACAGCGGTACAAAAACTGTCAAATATATTGGCACCATTGCATAAATGACTATTTCTTCTAAAATAAGTTGAAATTGAAAATAGGACAAAGAAGAAGAAGAATCTATACCAAAATGTTGAATTTTCATTTCCAAGTCACATGTGTCCTGGACTAAGTTATTCACAATTCAAATACATTTTGTAGGACACAATGATTCTCATTTACTGGGTCGTTTATCTCACCTGTTAACGTTGCAGGTGGCCACAGGGTAAGAATTGGCATTCACCCATTTTCTTTAAATAGGAAAACGAGCATTCTGCTCCATTGCACTCAATTGTAAAGTGCAAGGGTGCCAATATATTTGACCACATATAGTCATTAGCCTGAGGCAAACAGGAATGGACACAGTAAGGCTGTGGTCAGAGAGCAGGGCTTTAAAGAGGGCCTTCTAAATCTGACTACCTCCCCAAAACAACCAAAAGAACACTGCTTTCTGTGTGTTGGCTGAGGCCAGTGCTTTCTGTGTGTTGGCTGAGACCACTGCTTTCTGTGTGTTGGCTGAGACCACTGCTTTCTGTGTGTTGGCTGAGGCCAGTGCTTTCTGTGTGTTGGCTGAGACCACTGCTTTCTGTGTGTTGGCTGAGACTAGTGCTCTGTGTGTTGGCTGAGACCACTGCTTTATGTGTGTTGGCTGTGACCACTGCTTTCTGTGTGTTGGCTGAGGCCACTGCTTTCTGTGTGTTGGCTGAGACCACTGCTTTCTGTGTGTTGGCTGAGACCACTGCTTTCTGTGTGTTGGCTGAGGCCAGTGCTTTCTGTGTGTTGGCTGAGACCACTGCTTTCTGTGTGTTGGCTGAGACCACTGCTTTCTGTGTGTTGGCTGAGACCACTGCTTTCTGTGTGTTGGCTGAGACCAGTCCTTTCTGTGTGTTGGCTGAGACCACTGCTTTCTGTGTGTTGGCTGAGAACAGTGCTTTATGTGCGTTAGCTGAGACCAGTGCTTTATGTGTGTTGGCTGAGACCAGTGCTTTCTGTGTGTTGGCTGAGACCAGTGCTTTATGTGTGTTGGCTGAGACCAGTGCTTTCTGTGTGTTGGCTGAGACCACTGCTTTCTGTGTGTTGGCTGAGACCAGTGCTTTCTGTGTGTTGGCTGAGACCAGTGCTTTCTGTGTGTTGGCTGAGACCACTGCTTTATGTGTGTTGGCTGTGACCACTGCTTTCTGTGTGTTGGCTGAGACCAGTGCTTTCTGTGTGTTGGCTGAGACCACTGCTTTCTGTGTGTTGGCTGAGACCACTGATTTCTGTGTGTTGGCTGAGACCAGTGCTTTCTGTGTGTTGGCTGAGACCAGTGATTTCTGTGCATTGGCTGAGACCACTGCTTTCTGTGTGTTGGCTGAGACCACTGCTTTCTGTGTGTTGGCTGAGACCAGTGCTTTCTGTGCATTGGCTGAGGCCACTGCTTTCTGTGTGTTGGCTGAGACCAGTGCTTTCTGTGTGTTGGCTGTGACCACTGCTTTCTGTGTGTTGGCTGAGACCAGTGCTTTCTGTGTGTTGGCTGAGACCAGTGCTTTCTGTGCATTGGCTGAGACCACTGCTTTCTGTGTGTTGGCTGAGACCACTGCTTTCTGTGTGTTGGCTGAGACCAGTGCTTTCTGTGCATTGGCTGAGGCCACTGCTTTCTGTGTGTTGGCTGAGACCACTGCTTTCTGTGTGTTGGCTGAGACCACTGCTTTCTGTGTGTTGGCTGAGACCAGTGCTTTCTGTGCGTTAGCTGAGGCCACTGCTTTTTGTGCATTAGCTGAGACCAGTGCTTTCTGTGCGTTAGCTGAGACCACTGCTTTCTGTGCGTTAGCTGAGACCAGTGCTTTCTGTGTGTTGGCTGAGACCAGTGCTTTCTGTGTGTTAGCTGAGACCACTGCTTTCTGTGTGTTAGCTGAGACCAGTGCTTTCTGTGCGTTAGCTGGGTCCAGTGCTTTCTGGCGTTAGCTGAGACCACTGTTTTCAGTGTGTTAGCTGAGATCAGTGCTCTGTGTGTTGGCTGAGACCACTGCTTTCTGTACATTCGCTGAGACCAGTGCTCTGTGTGTTGGCTGAGACCACTGCTTTCTGTGTGTTAGCTGAGATCAGTGCTCTGTGCGTTGGCTCAGACCAGGGCTCTGTGCGTTGGCTGAGACTAGTGCTCTGTGCGTTGGCTGTAAAGACATGCTCTGTTGCCCTGTGTGTTAGCTAGGGCTGTAAAGACATGCTCTGTTGCCCTATGTGTTAGCTAGGGCTGTAAATACATGCTCTGTGTGTTAGCTAGGGCTGTAAAGACATGCTCTGTGTGTTAGCTAGGGCTGTAAAGACTGCTCTGTTGCTCTGTGTGTTAGCTAGGGCTGTAAAGACATGCTCTGTTGCTCTGTGTGTGTTAGCTAGGGAATTAAAGACTGCTCTGTTGCTCTGTGTGTTAGCTAGGGCTGTAAAGACTGCTCTGTTGCTCTGTGTGTTAGCTAGGGCTGTAAAGACATCGTCTGTTGCTCTGTGTGTTAGCTAGGGCTGTAAAGACTGCTCTGTTGCTCTGTGTGTTAGCTATGGCTGTAAAGACTGCTCTGTTGCTCTGTGCGTTAGCTAGGGCTGTAAAGACTGCTCTGCTGCTCTGTGTGTTAGCTAGGGCTGTAAAGACATGCTCTGTGTGTTAGCTAGGGCTGTAAAGACTGCTCTGTTGCTCTGTGTGTTAGCTAGGGCTGTAAAGACTGATCTGTTGCTCTGTGTGTTAGCTAGGGCTGTAAAGACTGCTCTGTTGCTCTGTGTGTTAGCTAGGGCTGTAAAGACTGCTCTGTTGCTCTGTGTGTTAGCAAGGGCTGTAAAGACTGCTCTGTTGCTCTGTGTGTTAGCTAGGGCTGTAAAGACTGCTCTGTTGCTCTGTGTGTTAGCAAGGGCTGTAAAGACTGCTCTGTTGCTCTGTGTGTTAGCTAGGGCTGTAAAGACTGCTCTGTTGCTCTGTGTGTTAGCTAGGGCTGTAAAGACTGCTCTGTTGCTCTGTGTGTTAGCAAGGGCTGTAAAGACTGCTCTGTTGCTCTGTGTGTTAGCTAGGGCTGTAAAGACTGCTCTGTTGCTCTGTGTGTTAGCAAGGGCTGTAAAGACTGCTCTGTTGCTCTGTGTGTTAGCTAGGGCTGTAAAGACTGCTCTGTTGCTCTGTGTGTTAGCAAGGGCTGTAAAGACTGCTCTGTTGCTCTGTGTGTTAGCTAAGGCTGTAAAGACTGCATTCTCATGAGACTTACTGTAACACAATAAGGCAGTAGAAGTAGTCAAAATAATGGGAAACGATGTTTCCTACAACAACAACGTTTGACCCACAGCATTCTGACTGACAAATTAAAAGACATTTCAAAACAAGGACATGACATCTTTGTTTTTCGCAGCTTTCCAGGGAAGATAAGTCAAGCGTTTCTAGGGAAATCATGTACTCAGATGAAATGTGTTGTAATCCTGCTGCGTTTTCTATATTTGTTGATCTAATATAACTATAGCCTCTCCAACAGGACTATCAGTTCACAGAGAATTGAACAAATCTTACATAAAAATGGCAAACATTCATGTCTATAAAGATGCACATATTTAAAATACTTGGTCCACAAAACATAATGGATAAATTCCACATCCTGTTTCAGACCAGCTAGAAGAGTATTAGGCTGAATATTGAAAAACGAATGCTGAAAGTCAGAATGAACATGTGCAATTTTCCGTTACATACAGAACTGGAAGATAATGATAATATATATTTTTAAAGGTAACTCATTTTTTAAAAACAACTTCATTCCATGAATATCCTAAATCTGTAATGTGGATTTTTAGCATGTTTCATCAATGCGATAAAAAGCGTGACACTCTCTATAAAGCGGTCTGATCATATGGAAGTGAATATTATGCAGTAAACTCAGCGCACGGCTGTCCCTGAACAATGGACTGCACAAGACTTCTGTCTGGAGTGGGTTGAACTCATGTACCTTCTCCTGACACACACAGACATCTCTAAATTAACTTTTATCAGTACACTAATTTCTAAATCGCTTTGAAATAAACAGAGCTATTTATACACTTCTAGAAATATTAAATAGTGCAGACGATGAGAAAGAATCATAGAAAGAGAGAATGACAGAGAACCCCACAGGGGCTAAACAGATGGACAGACAGACAGAACAGGAGATGTTGAGCTTGGGAATGTACATGGTGGCCAGCGGCCAAAGACAAGTCCACGCTTCCTGTACTTCCTTCACACCCACAGAGATAGAGCCAAGTCAAACAGACACAGACAGGCAGCAGCCACCTCCTACCACGCTACAGTAGAAACACAGCACAGCGCTGCGGTCACAACACTCCAACACTGAAGACAGAGGAGAGAGAAGCTGTTCTTACCTATTCATGCCTGCAGATTCTCTTTCTATCTGAATGCAGCAGTTAGATAATCCTGTTGGGCAGAGAGCAGAGAGCAGAGAGCAGAGAGCAGAGAGCAGAGAGCAGACCTTGTGTTCACCGCTGCCTTTTTTGTCTCCATGTATGGGACACAACTCAACTATCCCTCTCCCTCCCTCTCTCCCTCCTCTCCCTCCTCTCTCTCTCTTTCTAGCTCTGCCTGCCAGTGACAACAGAGTGCACACACACAATTCCCCTCCCCCATCCCTCCCTCCCTCCCTCTTTATGTTAAAAGTATTTAAGCAGGGAGAGAGAATGAGAGGGGGGAGTTGACCAATCATGTTTGAGAGAAGAGAGAGCAAGAGAGAGAGAGAGAGAGAGAGAGAGAGAGAGAGAGAGAGAGAGAGAGAGAGGGTTGGAGGGAATTGAGTTTTGCCCAGGATAATTATCTAGGGGCAGGGGGGTCAGGGGGTACAGAGAAGGGTAATGAGGTAAGGGGAAGAGATTTGGGTGGGAACACTCTCATTTAACTCCCCTCAGTGTTGTGTCCTGAGATAAAATACTTATAGTTACTTACAGTAACAGATTGTTATTTTCTTTCATCCACAGGTATGGCAATTCATGGAATTCATTCCAAATATGATTTTGGTCAAAAACATGCCAAACACTATAAAATAAAACTGATTGCAAATCTCTTCAAATCAATATCCTAATTTGTTATACTGTAATAACAGCTCAATCCATAACCCAACTCAACTGAACAGTTTAAGCTCAACAGTTGTTTCTTTAATGTTTGTGTCTCAATTTGTAGTTTGGACATTACGGTAAGGGGAGGACAGAAGGAAAATAATGTTAAATGGATCTGATATTGATGATGTAAGCTGCTCCTATGTTCTGGGCTCCATGGTCACTGACCTCTCTGTCTCTCTCTCTCCCTCTCCCTCTCCCTCTCCCTCTCCCTCTCCCTCTCCCTCTCCCCTTCCCTCTCCATCTCCCTCTCCCTCTCCTTCCCTCTCCCTCTCCCTTCCCTTCCCTTCCCTTCCCTTCCCTTCCCTTCCCTTCCCTTCCCTTCCCTTCCCTTCCCTTCCCTTCCCTTCCCTTCCCTTCCCTTCCCTCTCCCTCTCCTTCCCTTCCCTTCCCTTCCCTTCCCTTCCCTTCCCTTCCCTTCCCTTCCCTTCCCTTCCCTTCCCTTCCCTTCCCTTCCCTCTCCCTCTCTCCTTCCCTCTCCATCTCCCTCTCCCCTTCCCTCTCCCTCTCCCTCTCCCTCTCCCTCTCCCTCTCCCTCTCCCTCTCCTTCTCCCTCTCCCAGCTGTGTGTCTGGTTTAAGAGTCACACCAAGGGCCACATGTCCAGCAGAACTCCTCCTGTTACACACAGACACTAAACTCCTCTCATACACACATCCATCCCCACCACGTTACCACACACACACATCTATCCATCCCCACCACATTACAGCACATCCATCCCCACTGTATTACACACACACACACACACACACACACACACACTCTTCTATCACTCTCATCTCTTCTATCTCTCTTTCCTCTTCTATCACTCTCATCTCTTCTATCACTCTCTCCTCTTGTATCTCTCTCTCCTCTTCTATCTCTCTCTCCTCTTCTATCTCTCTCCTCTTCTATCTCTCTTTCCTCTTCTATCACTCTCATCTCTTCTATCACTCTCATCTCTTTTATCACTCTCTCCTCTTTTATCTCTCTCTACTCTTCTATCTCTCTCTTCTCTTCTATCACTCTCATCTCTTCTATCACTCTCTCCTCTTTTATCACTCTCCCCTCTTCTATCACTCCCTCCACTTCTATCACTCTCTCCTCCTCTCTTCTTCCCCTCTTTCTATCATTCTATTGCATTCATAGTGCTGAGGCTGCAGTGTGTACACAACCAGCATGCTGAGCTCAGCACTACTGGGGCACCAAATGAGGACTATAGGCTACTTCATAACACAGAGACAAAAGAGAGGGCTGTGAGACGGAGAGAGGGAGACAGAAAGAGAGAGAGTAGAGAGAGAGAGAGAGAGGGTGAGAGAGAGAGAGAGAGAGAAAGAAAGAAATAATGAAAGAAACAAAGAAAGAGGGAGAGGGAGCGAAGGGGAGAAGAGATTGGGATTAGAGTGACGGGGAGACAGAGAGAGCGAGAGAGAGAGAGAGGGAGCGATTGGCGAGAGAGACAGGGATGAGAGTGACAGGGAAAGAGAGAGAGGGAACATCAAAAGGAACATCAATTTGACATCACAATTAGGATCTTGCTTTAAATACTTGAATCAGATATAGAATCCATCGCCCTTTATGATTGTGAGGTCCAAGAAATCACAAAAGAAATCACAAAATGGGACAAACACCAAATATCCTCCGTGAACAACGTAAATCCCCAAATAATGCACGTAGAGCAGAATTTGTCCGATACCCACTAATGATACAGAAAATTCTACAACTAGCTAACAAAGTGATTCCCAAACCTTCCATAACATAACATAAAAAAAATTTAAAGCCATGACCTACAGAGATGAACCTGGAGAGTAGTCCCCTATTCTCAATACAATTAGACCCAAACAAATCATGACAAAACAAAAATGTAATTTCTTGACACATTGAAAATAATTAACAAAAAAAATAAGTAAACTAGAATGCTATTTGGCCCTAAACAGAGAGTACACAGCGGCAGATTACCTGACCACCGTGACTGACGCAAAATTAAGAAAATCCTTGACTATGTACTGACTCAGTGAGCATAGCCTTGCTATTGAGAAAGGCCGCCATTGGCAGACCTGGCTCTCAAGAGATGACAGGTTATGTGCACACTGCCCACAAAATGAGGTGGAAACTGAGCTGCACTTCCTAACCTTCTGCCAAATGTATGACCTTATTAGAGACACATATTTCCCTCAGATTACACAGATCCACAAAGAATTTGAAGACAAATCCAATCTTGATAAACTCCCATATCTACTGGGTGTGATACCAAAGTGATCCATCACAGCAGAAGATGTGTGACCTGTTGCCACAAGAAAATGTCAACCAGTGAATAACAAACACTGTTGTAAATACAACCTACAGTATATTTATCTGTATTTATTTTTTCTTTCATACTTCAATACTCTACATACACAATAATATAATTATGAGTGTAATGTTTACTGTTCATACGTTTATTATTGTTTATTTCCCTTGTTTATTTCCTGTCAATTTCACTTGCTTTGGCAATGTAAACATCTGTTTCCCATGCCAATAAAGCCCCTTTGAATTGAATTGAATTGAGAGAGGGGGGGGGGGGGGAATAAAGAGAGACACTCCCATTCAGACGAGCTCTGTGCAATATGAAGGTGTTTGACAGGTGTCAGTCTCAAAAGTCACTCTGAAGACTCCCATTCCTCCCTCTTTCACATCTCACTACGTCACACTGTAAGAAATGGCTTTGAAACACCACAGAGCTGGTGAGGGATTCTCACAAGACATTAGGCATTTCATGTTTTCTTCTTTTCCATACAATAAAAAACATTAAGACATTAAGCAAGGTGGGAGAATTGAACTGTTACTGCAAGCTTAGAGATCTGCTTTGGGCTGTTTGACTTAATGGAGATGGAGGTGAGATGGTCAACACTGTGTCAGGCGGCATGTCAACAACATGCTCGTGTTATTATTTCTCTCTGCAGGGCATGTCAACTCAACACCTCTGCAGCAGGTTGGCGAAGTTCTCTCTGGACTTTGTTAGAGGGTCAGTGTGTGTGTATGTTTGTGTGTGTGTGTGTGTGTGTGTGTATGTGTGTGTGTGTGTGTGTGTGTGTGTATGTGTGTGTGTGTGTGTGTGTGTGTGTGTGTGTGTGTGTGTGTGTGTGTGAGTGTGTGTGAGTGTGTGTGTGTGTGTATGTGTGTGTGTGTGTGTGTGAGTGTGTGTGTGTGTGTGTGTGTGTGTGTGTGTGTGTGTGTGTGTGTGTGTGTGTGTGTGTGTGTGTGTGTGTGTGTGTGTGTGTGTGTGTGTGTGTGTGTGTGTGTGTGTGTGTGGTTTCCAATCTGAGATGTTTTAGTGTATTTTATTTTTATTTATTATGGATCCCATTAGCTGGTGCCAAGGCAGCAACTACTACTACTACTTCCTGGGCTCCGGCCAAATTAAGGCAATTTATACAGTACATTCACATATTTCACAACACACTGTGTGCCCTCAGGCCCCTACTCCACCACTACCACACATCTACAGAACAAATCCATGTGTGTGTATAGTGAGTATGTTATCGTGTGTATGCATGCATGTGTGTATGCATGTGTCTATGTCTATGTTTGTGTTGCTTCAAAGTCCCCGCTGTTCCATGAGGTGTATTTTCTCTCTGGTTTTAAAATCTGATTCTACTGTTTGCATCAGTTACCTGATGTGGAATAGAGTTCTATGTAGTCATGGCTCTATGTAGTACTGTGCGCCTCCCATAGTCTGTTCTGGACTTGGGACTTGGGGACTGTGATGAGACCTCATGTGGCATGTCTTGTGGGGTAGTCGTGGGTGTTCGATAAGTCCCTTTTAATGGCACCTGACCACACGACTGAACAGAAGTCCAGGTACAACAAAACTAGGGTCTGTAGGACCTGCCTTGTTGATAGTGTTGTTAAGAAGGTAGAAACTAGGGCCTGTAGGACCTGCCTTGTTGATAGTGTTGTTAAGAAGGTAGAAACTAGGGCCTGTAGGACCTGCCTTGTTGATAGTGTTGTTAAGAAGGTAGAAACTAGGGCCTGTAGGACCTGCCTCGTTGATAGTGTTGTTAAGAAGGTAGAAACCAGGGCCTGTATGACCTGCCTTGTTGATAGTGTTGTTAAGAAGGTAGAAACCAGGGCCTATAGGACCTGCCTTGTTGATAGTGTTGTTAAGAAGGTAGAAACCAGGGCCTGTAGGACCTGCCTTGTTGATAGTGTTGTTAAGAAGTTAGAAACTAGGGCCTGTATGACCTGCCTTGTTGATAGTGTTGTTAAGAAGGTAGAAACTAGGGCCTGTAGGACCTGCCTTGTTGATAGTGTTGTTAAGAAGGTAGAAACTAGGGCCTGTAGGACCTGCCTTGTTGATAGTGTTGTTAAGAAGGTAGAAACTAGGGACTGTAGGACCTGCCTTGTTGATAGTGTTGTTAAGAAGGTAGAAACCAGGGCCTGTAGGACCTGCCTTGTTGATAGTGTTGTTAAGAAGGTAGAAACTAGGGCCTGTAGGACCTGCCTTGTTGATAGTGTTGTTAAGAAGGTAGAAACTAGGGCCTGTAGGACCTGCCTCGTTGATAGTGTTGTTAAGAAGGTAGAAACCAGGGCCTGTAGGACCTGCCTCGTTGATAGTGTTGTTAAGAAGGTAGAAACTAGGGCCTATAGGACCTGCCTTGTTGATAGTGTTGTTAAGAAGGTAGAAACTAGGGCCTGTAGGACCTGCCTTGTTGATAGTGTTGTTAAGAAGGTAGAAACTAGGGCCTGTAGGACCTGCCTTGTTGATAGTGTTGTTAAGAAGGTAGAAACTAGGGCCTGTTTGACCTGCCTTGTTGATAGTGTTGTTAAGAAGGTAGAAACTAGGGCCTGTAGGACCTGCCTTGTTGATAGTGTTGTTAAGAAGGTAGAAACCAGGGCCTGTAGGACCTGCCTTATTGATAGTGTTGTTAAGAAGGTAGAAACCAGGGCCTGTAGGACCTGCCTTGTTGATAGTGTTGTTAAGAAGGTAGAAACTAGGGCCTGTAGGACCTGCCTTGTTGATAGTGTTGTTAAGAAGGTAGAAACTAGGCCCTGTAGGACCTGCCTTGTTGATAGTGTTGTTAAGAAGGTAGAAACCAGGGCCTGTAGGACCTGCCTTGTTGATAGTGTTGTTAAGAAGGTAGAAACTAGGGCCTATAGGACCTGCCTTGTTGATAGTGTTGTTAAGAAGGTAGAAACTAGGGCCTGTAGGACCTGCCTTGTTGATAGTGTTGTTAAGAAGGTAGAAACTAGGGCCTGTAGGACCTGCCTTGTTGATAGTGTTGTTAAGAAGGTAGAAACCAGGCCCTGTAAGACCTGCCTTGTTGATAGTGTTGTTAAGAAGGTAGAAACCAGGGCCTGTAGGACCTGCCTTGTTGATAGTGTTGTTAAGAAGGTAGAAACCAGGGCCTGTAGGACCTGCCTTGTTGATAGTGTTGTTAAGAAGGTAGAAACTAGGGCCTATAGGATCTGCCTTGTTGATAGTGTTGTTAAGAAGGTAGAAACCAGGGCCTATAGGACCTGCCTTGTTGATAGTGTTGTTAAGAAGGTAGAAACCAGGGCCTGTAGGACCTGCCTTGTTGATAGTGTTGTTAAGAAGGTAGAAACTAGGGCCTATAAGACCTGCCTTGTTGATAGTGTTGTTAAGAAGGTAGAAACCAGGGCCTATAGGACCTGCCTTGTTGACAGTGTTGTTAAGAAGCAGCACTTTTTTATGGCCAGACTTCTCCCCATCTTAGCTACTGTTGTATCAATATGTTTTGACCATGACAGTTTACAGCCCAGGGTTACTCCAAGCAGTTTAGTCACCTCAAAATTTCCACATGATTTATTACAAGATTTAGTTGAGGTTTAGGATTTAGTGAAGGATACATTGCTTGAAATTTTTGAAATGTTTAGGACTTACTTATTCATTGCCACCCACTCTGAAACTAACTGCAGCTCTTTGTTAAGTGTTACAGTCATTTCAGTCGCTGTAGTAGCTGACATGTATAGTGTTGAGTCATCCGCATATGTAGATATATTTAAATCACCCAGAAAATATACCTCTCTATTGATATCACATAAATGATTAAGCACTTCACACATGTTATCCAGATACTGACTGGATAATTATTGCAAATTATTATTGATTTAATGAACTTTGTTTCTTAAGCTACATATGTCAACATGGGCTATTTTGAGCACTTTTTTTTCTGGGATGCTTACTTCCTTTCATTGCTTTACTGGAAAGCTTAGCAGAAGTATATATGCTCATGTTACTTAAAATGTTTTTTGTTTCCAAAAGGAATCAAAAAAGTCACACCCATTGAGCTGCAATAATCACGTAGCCAGTTGTGAAGAGAAAGAATCCTGCTAAAGCGTTCAATGCCACGATTCAGAGAGGGCACAGGGTCACATGGGTCTTTTGTTAGTGTCTAGCAGAGAGTCAACCAGCTCTTTAAAATCCAGTCTCATCTGTTCAGAGCTGCCCTTCATAATGTCATTAAAACCCTCATGGACTACGATAAAATCGAATCGGACAGTGACAAACAACAAGGCAGAGATGCATCCAACAAGCGCAAACAACATCCAGTCACCTGTGTAGAACATGTAAACATTCCACTCTGCGGTTTCCCTAGTTTTTTTATGTAGGCTGACGACCTGCGTGATCAAGGAAGCCACCTAAAGTTTATAATCCTCGGCAATCAAACAATTGTCGCAGTTTGTCCAGAAACAAAGCGTAGTAGATACAGCTCCTCCAGCTCTGGAAACATTCATTTATTTCTCCAGACAAAGAGGGTTCCATTGCAAAACTCATCTGGTACCAACTTCGATAGCGTGATGGCTAGCAGTTTAGCGTCTCTGTTATGCAGGCTACCAACTGTCTGTTAAGCGGGATGTTGCTAAACGCATCGCAGAATCCACGCAAACACAAGTTCGGTATTCGTTTTAATGAATAGCGGTTTTGTTTTAATCAAAAATAACAAACCGAGTGATTCCAGCCTACAGTGTTCACACTCTGAGTGTGGTTTGTAATCTGAGATGTTTTACTGTGTGGTTTGTGACCATGCCTAGAATCTAAACATCCCTACTGACCATGCCAAGAATCTAAACATCCCTACTGACCATGCCTAGAATCTAAACATCCCTACTGACCATGCCAAGAATCTAAACATCCCTACTGACCATGCCAAGAATCTAAACATCCCTACTGACCATGCCAAGAATCTAAACATCCCTACTGACCATGCCAATAATCTAAACATCCCTACTGACCATGCCAAGAATCTAAACATCCCTACTGACCATGCCAAGAATGTAAACATCTCTACTGACCATGCCAAGAATCTAAACATCCCTACTGACCATGCCAAGAATCTAAATATCCCTACTGACCATGCCAAGAAACTAAACATGGAAAACGGTGTGTGTGCTTGTGAATTTGCTGCTTGTGTGCATGCATGCTTGAGTGTGTGTGTTTGTGTGTGTGCGCGTGTTTGTGTGTGTGTGTGTGTGTGTGTGTGTGTGTGTGTGTGTGTGTGTGTGTGTGTGTGTGTGTGTGTGTGTGTGTGTGTGTGTGTGTGTGTGTGTGTGTGTGTGTGTGTGTGTGGGGGGGGGGGGGGGGGGGGTGATAATCAGTTTCAGGCTCCCAGGGTTGGGTGATGGGATTTGATTAGAGCTGTGGAAGTGAGTGCTGTGGGTTTACCAGAGATCAGGGTAGTAGGAGGGGAGAAACCCTACTCCAGCCCCAGTTGCTTGTCCAGGGTTGGGTAGATGGTGGTGGTGGTAGAGTTGGAGGGGAGACATACCATACACACATTGAGGAACACGCACACACACAACTACACACTCACGCACACACACACACACACCCACGTTTGGCACACACACACAGGAGGAGGAGGTGGGTTATTGGGATTATTGCAGGGCGATTCAGCTGTTTATTATTCTTTCTGTAATGTCTGAACCTGGAGAATGAGCCTGGAGCTGCCTGGGATCAATGTAGAGGTTCACCAGAGCACAGAGAGACAGCCTCACACAGTGACACAACACTATGCACTTTGTGTGTGTGTGTGTGTGTGTGTGTGTGTGTGTGTGTGTGTGTGTGTGTGTGTGTGTGTGTGTGTGTGTGTGTGTGTGTGTGTGTGTGTGTGTGTGTGCGTGTGTGTGTGTGTGTGTGTGCTACAGGCTCAGGACAGACACACATCAGGGGTCACTCACCCAATTTAACAGACACATGAGGTTTACCGCTGCCTAAAGTGATAAGGCTAGTTCACAGATTAATGCCTAAAGTGATAAGGCTAGTTCACAGATGAATGCCTAAAGTGATAAGGCTAGTTCACAGATTAATACCTAAAGTGATAAGGCTAGTTCACAGATGAATGCCTAAAAAGTGATAAAGCTAGTTCACAGATTAATGTCTAAAGTGATAAGAGTAGTTCACAGATTAATGTCTAAAGTGATAAGAGTAGTTCACAGATTAATACCTAAAGTGATAAGGCTAGTTCACAGATTAATGTCTAAAGTGATAAGAGTAGTTCACAGATTAATGTCTAAAGTGATAAGAGTAGTTCACAGATTAATGTCTAAAGTGATAAGAGTAGTTCACAGATTAATACCTAAAGTGATAAGGCTAGTTCACAGATTAATGTCTAAAGTGATGAGGCAAATTCACAGATTAATGCCTAAAGTGATAAGAGTAGTTCACAGATTAATACCTAAAGTGATAAGGCTAGTTCACAGATTAATGTCTAAAGTGATGAGGCAAATTCACAGATTAATGCCTAAAGTGATGAAGGTAGTTCACAGATTAATGCCTATAGTTTATCTTCACACTTCTAATAGATGACGAGAATAAAGAGCTTTTAAATTTTTTTAACCAGGCAAGTCATTTAAGAACAAATTCTTATTTACAGTGACAGCCAAACCCAGACAACGCTGGGCAAATTGTGCACCAGCCTACGGGACTCTCAATTGGGGGCGGTTGTAATACAGCCTGAAATTGAACCAGGGTCTGTAGTGAGGCTTCTGTCACTGAGATGCAGTGCCTTAGACCACTGTGCTACTAGGTGGCTAGTTTAGATGGTTACCGTGGCTTTATTTTAGGTTATGTGAGGCACTTGCTTGCTTTTCTCGTTGAAAACACCGGCAGGAAAGTTTACAGTAGTGGCAAAGTTTTAGGCGCATTGTTGGTAGCATTTCATGAAACATTAACGGCAGTTCGAGACAGGAGAAAGGTTGTTTTCTGTATTTAAAAAATTACATTTAAAAAACTTTTACTGGCAACCGTGGTGATACCAAACGGTCGAGAGAGAATGATTATGGTTCAGAAAGAAAACATATGTGTTTAAATGAGAAAATTAGAAACAACATGGGTGGCAGGTAGCCCAGCGGTTAAGAGCGTTGGGCCAGTAACTGAAAGATTAGCTGACAATGTGACATATCTGTTAATGTGCCCTTGAGCAAGGCACTTTACCCTAACTTCTCCTGTAAGTTGTTGTGTTTAAGAGTGTCTGCTGACCAGGGCATGCTATACATTGACTATCCCTATATTGTTTCTAGATGGAACTGATAAAGGAGTCAATTACTTCCCAGCGTTGGGATTTCTTGCGGTCGTTGTTAAGACGTTAATGTGTAGAGCAGGGTTATCAAACTCATTCCATGGAGAGCCTAGTGTTCACTGGTTTTTGCTTTTTCCTTTCAACGTCTAGCCTGTCCATCTTTGGGTAACAGGATGGACGTGTCATGCTCTACCCGTTCAGTTTTCCACCACAAAACACCAGAGAATGCCCCCAAACAGTAGAACCAGCTCGCTCACCTGATGGAACTCTGTGATTTGGAGATTCGATGTTCAATGTTTCTTTCTGATTTGTAATTTTTTAATTAGTAGTTTCACCATATTAAAATGAGAGTTCAGTTCAGGTAACAGAGTTGACCTTAAAAGGAGGGACAAATGTAAATGAATCAATAATGAATCAAATGATCTAATCTTCAGAAATGACTTGTCAAAGCAACAAAATAACTTTACAATTATGGGGAAACTTGGAGACATTTAGAGATTAAGTGGGTTTAAATCTTCCTAGAAGTGATTGAGGTTGACTGAGGTCTATGTCAAAATGCTGAATTTTTACAGTTCAGTAAGCCTGTGATCATATGTATCAAACCATTTAATTATCCATGTGGTCTAAATGAATTAAAGAGCACTTCGTTTAAAGCGGCAATTTGTCACTTTTTGTGCAACCTGACCTAATTCACATAGAAATGTGAGTTATAGATCTGTCATTCTCATAGAAAGCAAGTCTAAGAAGCATATCTGTTCAATATGAGCTATTTCTATCCTTTACCATGCTTAAGTTTGTTTTTGCCTCTTATACTTTAGGTTTTGTACACCAACTTCAAAGAGCTGAAAATACAATATTTTGTGGTTATGCAAAATATGTTTCACAGCAGTTTTGATGGTACAATGATTATCTACACTATACTTGCTTGTTTTGTCTCATAAAATATCAAAGGGACACAATAGGCTCTTATTTCGTGGAATGACCCGTTGATTATTATTATTGTTAAATTTCTCTTGAACTTCGACCCAGTGATGGTTTCCATGGATACAACACAACACTGAGGCTTTTGATGATTCTGTGAATGGAGCTTGAAGAGCAATTTTAATAGCTCAACAGAACTGGTTCATGTACATCAGTCCCCTTCAGCTTTCAATTGGTATTTGTATTTATTATGGATCCCCATTGACTATGCAACAAGAGTAGTGTGCACCGCATCCCATTTGAGAGAAAGAGAGAGAGAGAGAGAGAGAGAGAGAGAGAGAGAGAGAGAGAGAGAGAGAGAGAGAGAGAGAGAGAGAGAGAGAAGGCTCCAGACCAGACCCGTAATGCTGGCCAGCACAGCACAGTGTATTTATGCATGCCTAATGGAACCCTGTTACCTACATAGTGCACTCATTTTGATTAGAGCCCTATGAACCCTGGTCAAAAGTAGTGCAGCAGTTTTGGGACACATCCAGAGAGAGATAGAGCTTGATCCAGGACCCTCGATGCAAGCCATTCCAGCCCAGTCCCAGTTATAGCTGTAGTACATCTCTCTGCTCTGGTGGACCAGATGAATAATTGATGGATGACTATTTGGGAACTAAATTACATGGATATTACTGGGACTGAGGCTGGGACTCATGGAGCAGAGCATCTCTCTCTGAGACACTGGAGACTGATATACTGTCAGAGAAACTGGCAGATTGGCTGAAATACTGTCAAATTGACTGAGAGACTGTCAACGAGACTGTCAGAGAGACTAAGAGACTGTCAGAAAGACTGAGAGACTGTCAGAGAGACTGAGAATGTCAGAGAGACTGAGAGACTGTCAGAGAGACAAATTAGAGATGAGAAGGAGGGTAAGTGTCATTCAGAGATGCCACTGCCTCTCTCTGCCTCCTTCTCCCCTCCCTCCCTCCCTCCCTCTGCCTTTCTCTTCAGGACATCCTGATATGACCTTCGTTTTCAACGACGGCATCTGTGTGTGCTGCTTTACTGAGGCTAGTGTTGTACCATGTTCCGCATAACTTTTGTTATTGACCAAATACTTATTTTCCACCATCATTTGAAAATAAATTCATTAAAAATCCTACAATGTGATTTTCTGGATTTTTTTTCTAATTTTGTCTGTCATAGTTGAAGTGTACCTATGATGACAATTACAGGCCTCTCTCATCTTTTTAAGTGGGAGAACTTGCACAATTGGTGGCTGACTAAATACTTTTTTTGCCCCACTGTATCTTACAACATCTGTTGCATTATTTTATTTGTGTGTGTGTTGCTGTGTGTGTGCACGTGTATGTGTGTGTGTGTTTTCCTTTTTCCTATAGTATCTGTCACGTTCTGACCTTAGTTCTGTTGTTTTCTGACCTTAGTTCTGTTTTTCGTTTTTCTATGTTGTGTTTTGCGTTTGGCCTGGTATGGTTCTCAATCAGAGGCAGGTGTCGTTCGTTGTCTCTGATTGAGAATCATACTTAGGTAGCCTTTTCCCACCTGTGTTTCGTGGGTGATTATTTTCCGTTTCAGTGTTTGCACCATACGGAACTGTTTCGGTTTTGTTATTTCACGTTGTTATTCTGTATTTTTCAGTGTTCTATTAAAATAATCATGAACACGTACCACGCTGCG